>NW_025827681.1:0-3621 GCF_002878395.1 Capsicum annuum | reverse complement strand
GATGTAGTCAAAACCTAGTACTTGTGTACGTATGTGTGATATATATAGTACGTACTTAGAACTTGATATAGTCGATAATGTGTATATTTGTGTGTATGTATAGGTATATATATATATAGTATATACATAATATACAGTGAAGGTATACTAATGACATAAGATAATGTAATCTATAATTCATTCGAGTATTTGTGAAATACGTTGTATATTATTATGTGATAGTAAAATCGTGTATGTGATGTTTATTGTACGTATTTTAAAGCTGACAAACAATTGAATAGATGTATATGTACGTATATCTTGTGTAGTGACGTATGTAGTAATCGAAAGTTAGATAACTGAATCTATATATCAAACTATGAGGAAGTCGATATACTATTTTCAATCAATGTAGACACACGTATTTTTTTAAAGTTGTAATAACGTAAGACTAGTATTAGGAGTTATATGCATGAGAGGGGTAGGAAGAAAGTAGGAGAGGGGGGTTAACACGTTGTATTACGAGCAATGTATATATATATATATATCAATGAATTTTGTAAATTATGATAAATTTTTGGTTTATTAGCTTTTAATTACGATATTGTATATATATAAACATGTAAAATATCGTAATTCACAAAATTCATTGATATTATTATATTACTGAGGAAATATACTACTCCTATTAAAGTGTTGATAAAATAACCAAGTATCTGATTTGTACATATACACATTGTGTTAAATATGATGATAACATAATTAATTTTATTATTTAATCATTTTATTAAAATTGAGCACATGTGATTGTTTTTCGATAATAATTATTATAATAGTAAATTGAACACTTATCTTTTAATTTGTGATCATTTTTGTAAAATTTTATATAACTTAATTAATTAATTAATATATTAATTTTTTTTAACTAATTTTTGATTTTTTTGAACTAATTAAAATATATATTTTAATTAAACCCGACCCGCCCCATCAGTTTTAAACATTATAACTGGAAAAAACCCCAAATCAAACCCCCCCCCCCCCACACACACAAAATAACCCGATTCTTACATCCTCCAAATCCTTAAATCCTCTAAATCCTTAAATCTACCCCCATTGACGCTGATTTCCACCGCCCCAAGCTTCGGTAAGTTCCAAAAACTTTAACTCTTTATTTTTTTTGTTGTTAGATACTAGCTAAAGGGTCAAATTTATTATGTCTTGGTAGTCATTTTAGTTAGCTCAAAGTTAAAAAAGTATTTGTTGTAGTTATTATGTTTCATTACATAATTTTAGTTAGTTGAAAGTAAACAAAAGTAATGAAAAATTTGTTTTAGTTAGTTGAAGATTCAATTTTAGTTCAAGAAATATCCTTTTAGTTAGTTCAAGATTCAATTTTAGTTGAACAAATTTCTTTTTAGTTAGTTGAACATTCAATTTTAGTTATTATGATTCATTACATAATTTTAGTTAGTTAAAAATAAAAAAAAATAATGGAAATTTCCTTTTAGTTAGTTCAAGATTCAATTTTAGTTCAAGAAATTTTCCTTTAGTTAGGTCAAGATTCAATTTTAGCTAAAAGTTCCCCTTTTAGTTAGTTCAAGATTCAATTTTAGTTCAAGAAATTTCCTTTTAGTTAGGTCAAGATTCAATTTTAGCTAAAATTCCCCTCTTTGTGTGTTTTAGCAAGTAATTTAGGGTTTATTTTTATTGATACTCCATTGTAGTTTTAGTATGTTGGTGGTTTGTTTATGGTGATTTTAAGCTAAAATATGAGAAAATAAGGATGCCAAGATTTTTGTTATTTTACGTAATGATCAAGTTTTTTTAATTCTACTAGCCTAATGGGTTGCTTGGAATTTGATGTTACAGTTTGACAGAATCTGAATTCAGGAAAAGGATTGCTTTGATATTTTTCCGGTGACCACTTATCTCTTTCACTTTAATTTAGGCCAAGCTGAGGTAAGTTGACTTCTCTCTAATTTGTTATAATGAACCCTTGTTATTTTTCGTATTGAAGTCTAGTGAAGCCGTGTGTGGCCTTGTTCGATTCACTAGCATTGTTGTTATCTTCTTGTTATTGTTTATATTAAAGTCTAGTAAAGCCATGTGAGGCCTTGTTCGATTCACTAGCATTGTTGTTGAAATCTTGTTGTAGTTGTTGTTGCTTGTTTCTTGTATTGTGAGCTTGAACTTGTATCATTTGGTTGGTAGTTTAAAGGTGAGTTATTTGTTTAGAATGTGACTTGTTTGGTGACTACTTGAAAATGGTTAAGTGTAGTGACTTTAAAGGTGATTTTTTTATCTAGAATGTAGTTTGATTGGTGGCTTAGTCACTTGAAAATGGTTAATTGTAGGGTCTTTAAAGGTGATTTATTTGTTTAGAATGCGGTTTGGTTGGCGGCTTAGTTGGTTGAAAATGGTTAAGTGTAGGGACTTTGAAGGGAATTTTTTTGTTTTGAATGTGGTTTGATTGGTGGCTTAGTTACTTAAAAATTGTTAAGTGTAGGGTCTTTAAAGGTGATTTATTTGTTTAGAATGTGGTTTGATTGGTGGCTTAGTTACTTGAAAATGGTTAAGTGTAGGGTCTTTAGAGGTGATTTATTTGTTTAAAATGTGGTTTGATTAGTGGCTTAGCTACTTGAAAATGGTTAAGTGTAGGAACTTTAGAGGTGATTTTTTTATTTAGAATTTTACTTGGTTGGTGACCTTGTCAGTTGAAAATGGTTAAGTGTAGGAAATTTAGAGGTGATTTTTTTGTTTAAAATGTGGTTTGATTGGTGGATTAGTTACTTGAAACTAGTTAAGTATAGGGACTTTGAAGAGAATTTTTTTGTTTGGAATGTGGTTTGTTAGGTGACTTAGTTGGTTGAAAATGGTTAGGTCTAGGAACTTTGAAGGGAATTTTTTTATTTTGAATATGGTTTGTTAGGTGACTTAGTTAGTTGAAAATGGTTAAGTTTAGGGACTTTAAAGAATTTTTTTTTGTTTTGAATGTGGTTTGTTAGGTGACTTAGTTGGTTGAAAATGGCCAAGTCTAGGGACTTTGAAGGGGATTTCTTTGTTTGGAATGTGGTTTGTTAGGTGACTTAGTTGGTTGGAAATGGTTAAGTCTAGGAACTTTGAAGGGTATTTTTTTATTTTGAATGTGGTTTCTTTGATGACTTAGTCACTTGAAAATGGTTAAGTCTAGGGTCTTTAAAGGAAATTTTTTTGTTTTGAATGTGGTTTGTTTGGTGACTTATTCACTTGAAAATGGTTAAGTCTAGGGTCTTTAAAGGAATATTTTTTATTTTGAATATTACTTGGTTGGTGACTTTGTTAGTTGAAAATATTAAGTGTAGGAACTTTAGGGATGATTTTTTTTTTTTAGAATGTAGTTTGACTGGTGGATTAGTTACTTGAAAATGGTTAAGTCTAGGGACTTTAAAGGAAATTTTTTTGTTTTGAATGTGGCTTGTTAGGTGACTTAGTTGGTTGAAAATGGTTAAGTCTAGGGACTTTGAAGGGGAATTTTTTTTGTTTTGAATATGGTTTGTTAGGTGACTTAGCTGGTTGAAAATGGTTAAGTCTAGGGACTTTGAAGGTGATTTTTTTGTTTTGAATGTGGTTTGTTTGGTGACTTAGTCACTTGAAAATGGTTAA
>NW_025827680.1:0-2892 GCF_002878395.1 Capsicum annuum | reverse complement strand
TTTTTTGTGGCTATTTGGGTGGATAAACAGGCAAAACTATTCCAACAGGGTATTTTTAGGTAAAATCTCTGTGCTATAGTCTACGATTTCGAGGGTAGGCCAGGGGTTCGGATGTGCTGTGGGCCAAAAATCAGCTGGGGCATGCCAGGGAGTCTGGAGATCATCCCAGTATTGTACGTTTAATTTTTTGTGGCCATTTGGGTGGACAAATAGATAAAACAGTGTAAATGAGGCATTTTCGAGCTAAATTTGTGTGCTATAGCCCACGGTTTTGAGGGTGGGCCTAGGGTTCGGGCGTGCTGTTGGCAAAAAATCGATCGAGGAATACCAGGGAGGCTGGGGATCATCCCATTGTGGTCCATTTAATCCTTAATGGTCATTTGGGTGGACAAACAGGTGAAACGATGCGAACGGGGCATTTTCGGGCCTAATCTGTGTGCTATAGTGTGCGGTTTTGAGGGTGGGCCTGGGGATCGGGTGTGTTATCAGTCAAAAATTGACCAGGGTATGATAGAAAGACTGGGAATCATCCCAGTATGGTCCATTTTGTTTTTTATGGCTATTTGGGTGGTCAAACAGGCAAAACAGTGCGAATGGTGTATTTTCGGGCTAAATCTGTGTGCTATAGCCTATGGTTTTAGGGCTAGGCCCAGTTTATGGGCGTGCTGTGGGCCAAAAATTGACCGGGGCATGCCAGGGAGAATGGGAATCATTCCAGTATGGTCTATTTAATTTTTTAGGGCCATTTAGATGGATAAACAGGCGTAACGGTGCGAACAGGGCATTTTCAAGCCAAATGTGTGTGTTATAGCCCGCAGTTTTGGGGGTAGGCCTGGGATTCGGGTGTGCTGTGGGCGGAAAATAGATAGGGGCGTGCCAGGAAGGCTGGGGATCGTTCTAATGTGGTCTGTTTAATTTTTGGTGCCTATTTGGGTGGAGAAACAGGCGAAATGGTTCAAACGATTAATTTTTGGGCCAAATTTGTATGCTATAGCCCATAGTTTTGGGGGTGGGCCCGTGGTCCGGGTGTGCTGTGGACAAAAAATCAACCGCGACATGCTAGGGAGGTTGGGGATCCTCCCGGTATGGTCCATTTAATTTTTTATGGCCATTTGGGTGGAAAAACAAGCAAAACGGTGTGAATGGGGCATTTTCGGGCCAAATCTGTGTGCTATAGGCCACGGTTTTGAGGGTGGGCCCGAGTTCTGGGCATGTTGTGGGCCAAAAATTAACTGGGCATGCCAGGGAGGCTGGGGATCATCCCAGTATGGTCCATTTAATTTTGTGTGGCTATTTGGGTGGAAAAATAGGCAAAACGATGCGAACGAGGCATTTTTCGACTAAATCTGTGTGCTATAGCCCACAGTTTTGGGGGTGGTCCTGGGTTTTGATCATGCTGTGCGCCAAAAATTGACCGAGGTGTGCCAGGGAGTCTGGGGACCATCCTAGTGTAATTCATTTAATTTTTTGTTGCTATTTGGGTGGACAAACAGGCGAAATGATGGGAACGGGGCTTTTTCAGGCCAAATCTATGTGCTATAACCTACGGTTTTGGGGGTGGACTCGGGGTTCGAGCATGCTGTAGGTTAAAAACTGACCGAGGTGTGCCAGGGAGGTTGGGGATCATCCTAGTGTGGTCCGTTTAATTTTTTGGTTCCATTTGGGTGGACAAACAGGCAAAATGGTGCGAACGGGGCATTTTCAGGCCAAATCTGTGTGCTATAGCCTACGATTTTGGGGGTTGGCCTGGGGTCTGAGCGTGCTGTGGGCCAAAAATCAATCGAGGCATGCCAGGAAGGTTGGATATCGACCCAGTGTGGTCTGTTTAATTTTTTGTTGCCAGTTGGGGGGCCAAATCAGAGTGCTATAGCCCGCGGTTTCGGGGGTAAGCCGGGTGTCCACGCGTAAAGTGGGCCAAAAATTTAAAGGGGCATGCTAGGAAGTTTGGGGATCATTCCAGTGTGATCCATTTAATTTTACGTGGCCATTTGGGTGGACAAACAGGCGAAACAAAGCAAATGGGGCATTTTTTTTTCAAATCTGTGTGCTATAGCCCACGATTTTGAGTGTGGGCCCATGGTCCGGGCGTGTTTTGGGCCAAAATTTGACTGGGGCATGCCAGGGAGGCTGGGGATCATCCCAATGTTGATCATTTAATTTCTTGTGTCCATTTGGGTGGACAAACAGGCGAAACGGTGGAAATGAGGTATTTTTGAGCCAAATTTGTGTGCTATGGGCCAAATATCGACCGGGTCGTGCTATGGAGGCTGGGGATTGTCCCAGTGTTGTCCGTTTAATTTTTTGTGGCTATTTGGGAGGATAAACAGGTAAAACTATTCCAACAGGGTATTTTTAGGTAAAATCTGTGAGCTATAGTCTACGGTTTCGAGGGTGGGCCAGGGGTTCAGATGTGCTGTGGGCGAAAAATAAGCCGAGGAATGCCAGGGAGTCTGGGGATCATCGCAGTATTGTACGTTTAATGTTTCGTGGACATTTGGGTGGACAAATAGATAAAACAGTGTAAACGAGGCATTTTCGAGCTAAATTTGTGTGTTATAGCCCACGGTTTTGAGGGTGGACCCAGGGTTCAGGTGTGCTGTTGGCTAAAAATTGATCGAGGAATACCAGGGAGGCTGGGGATCATCCCATTGTGGTCCATTTAATCCTTAATAGTCATTTGGGTGGACAAACAGGTGAAACGATGCGAACGGGGCATTTTTGAGCCTAATCTGTGTGCTATAGTGTGCGGTTCCGGGGGCGGGCCTGGGGATCGGGTGTGTTATTAGTCAAAAATTAACCAAGACATGCCAGAAAGGCTGGGAATCATCCCAGTGTGGTCCATTTTATTTTTTGTGGCTATTTGGGTGGTCAAACAGGCAAAACAGTGCGAAC
>NW_025827679.1:0-2702 GCF_002878395.1 Capsicum annuum | reverse complement strand
TATATATATATATATATATATATATATATATATATATATATATATATATAAGTACTGTGTGATGATAGGAATATTAACCTTAGGCTTTAACTTGTTTTGGTTGGATGACTAATGTTCTAGAGGGGGAAGGATGTAATACCCCATATTTTTGTGTGTACTTGTTCTATTTATATGGAAATTGATATATATTTATGGTGTAGATAGAGTTCTAAATACTTCCCATGTGGTTTAACGTGACCAAGTATATACAAATTTTAAGTTAGATTAAAGAGTTAAGAACTAAAAATTAGGTATTTTGTTAAGGTGCTTTCTTGACTTACTTAAGCTAGTAGGTGGATCACTTACTTGAGCTATTTGGACCAAGTTAATGGGATCAAGACCATGTACCATATTAGGCCCTATATTAATGTACTCATTTGAGAACAAATTAAGTAAAAGAGAAAGAAAATGGAGAAAAGAGGCCCAATATTCAAATCTGCCAAATACCAAGGTAAAGAGAAGAAAAGGAGGAAAAATTGATAGCTAAGGCCCAATAGTTTTTGATCCACAAAGGCCCAATATATTGGGAGAGTTTATACATCAATTAGTTGAAAAAATAAGGCCCAAAAGTATTCAATAAATTCGTCCAAGAGAAGCTCCTATTTATGGATTGAAATCAACAATTTTTCTCATTTTAACTTAAGACAAAATTTCCAGCTTTCTAGGTTTTTCTCTCTTGTTCTCTCTTGGCTATGAAACAACCCTATAATTCCACAAGGGTTCTTGGGATTGAAATTTATTCCAAGCTAAAGGTAAGTGAACAATTCATGAGCTTGTACCATGGAAACTATGTGTTCTTTAAGATTAATTTCCGGACAACCCTCTCTATAAGTTTGGGCAGTCCATTGTTCTTAGTTATTAAGGGATTTCTCTTTTCTCTTTTAATGTATGTGTGAAGGTATTAATATATTTAGGGAATACACATTACAAAACTAAAATACCAAGAAAATCAAGGTATGGTTGTTGTCTACTTTTGTACTTTTTCCATATACATGTGTTGATAGAGGATTGCACATATTGGGTTGCTATTAAAGGACGATTCTGTGTTGTTATGGACTGTTTTGTGTGTTTGTATCGTGGGCTGCCCAGTTTCTATTGGTAAAAGGTGTGATTAGTTTTTATTTAACTATAGAAGATGGATGTGGTGATACGCCACTGAATTTATGATTGTGTATGTCTATTGCTCATTTCGTTTTGTGTGTGTTGATTGGAAGGTGAAATGAAGCCGAGGTTGTGTCAGGGTATATTATATGAATATGTATGGTATGTGGATGTAATTGGAGTATAAGAGGGTTAAATTTACACCCTTTGTTGATAAATTAAGGGTTTACTTTCCGGCCACTAGTTTGGTGAAGTTAAATAGCCAAAATGTGACGTTTGGTTGCTAATATTAGTTTGCGATATATTTCATTGTGGATAAGTAATCTAAAAGGGTGTAGAGTCGAGTTGGTATGGTATTGGAGTTTTACAACCAGGTATGTAAGGCATACTCTATTTTGCACTCTTGGAGTGAAAACGGATACTTGTTCCATCGAGTAAGCTTCCAAGGTCATCCAAAAACACGTGCTACATAATAGCACCTATGATATCCCATATTACTAATGAAATTATTCCCACTCTCTAATGTGTTAAACCACCTCGATACATGCTTTCTACCTATCCTACATGCCTATTTTTGCTAGTAAATTTCATAATTTCTCCGGTTACTCAAATAAGACCCATGTGTTATTTTTAGCTCCTAAACACTTCATTAGTGTGCCAACAACTCCTTACCTCATTGTTATTGCATTGATTACCTATTTAAATTTCTCTTATTTATAGATCATTGTTTCAAGGTACCATAAGGTTGTGACCACCTAAGTAACAATCTCAAAAGGCTAATTAAACTAAGTAACGAAAATCTATAAAATGGGTGGCAGCTCAGGGGCATGAGCCTAGCATGGGCCAATCCTGATACTTTATATGTGGGTGGCATCTTAGGGGCGTAATTCTAGCAAGGACCGATCCCAATGTTTATTTACCGGTGGCAGCTCAGGGGCATAAGCCTAGCATGGGCCGATCCTGATTTGTTATTTACAACTGATCAGCTGGTCATTTGTATCATATGGATTACAAAGATAATGAAGTAAGAAGGTAAAAGAAAGAAAGAAATGTAATGTACCCTGTTCCACAAGTAAATGTAAAGGTGGTCTACTAGCACTATTCTTACACTTGTTCCATATTTTTATTGATCCTTTATGTCATGTATTGTTACTTTTCTGCCTTGAATGCTCAGTACATTTTTTTCATACTGACTCTCCTTATGGGGGGACTTATATTTCATGCTATAGGCACAGGTGCTTCGACAAATACGCCTCCTCAATAGGAGCTCAGGATATCCATCTGCTATTGGTGAGCTCCAGTTTGCTTTGGGGTTTTTCGAGTCGGTTCCATATATTTTTGGTATTGTATAAAACTTAATAGTATGGCGGGGGTTTGTCCTGACCTTAGCTAAATTTTGTGTATCGTCTAGAGGCTTTGTAGACCAATGTAAAGTTAAGCATAGTAGTGTGTTATCATGTAGATGTTATGGCCCTAACAGCCAAGTCTATTATGTATATAGTTTTAGGTCTTGTTGTTTATATTTTTTTTTCATTAAGGCATTATATCCGTATATGGCAAAA
>NW_025827678.1:0-1150 GCF_002878395.1 Capsicum annuum | reverse complement strand
TATATATATAGTGTATATATATTGTTTAACGTATTTATAATGTATATAGGTGGGTATATATAATGTATATTGAAAAAAAGTTTTTTTTTATATTTTGGACCGGGTTTGACCGATTTTTTAAACGGGTTTGACCGGATTTAGGTGGGTTTGACCGGGTTGGGTTAAGTGGGCCGGGTTAGGGTGGTTTTTGATTTTTTTTACTATTAGGCCCGGACCGTCCTGGCCCACTTAGATCCCAACCCGGCCCCGGCCCGGCCCGGCCCTCAACCCGGTTAAATAACACGGGCCGGTTCTGGGTTGGCCCGGCCCGGGCCACTTGACAGTTATACCCCAAGTGTTGGGCATTAAGCGTGCTTAGGACACTCAACCATTTAAGGTGTAAACCTTATAGGACTAAAGCCCCACTCCTATGCCTCAGGATGTTTTGTCAGTGCCTTATCTGAGAACGGTCCTCAAAACTGTCTTTTAAACACTGATTGAAAAAAAATATTACGGATTAATAGATCATGTGTTCGAACAAAAGCTTCATGTATTGCCAATGATTAGCTATTTTTGTATAAAGGGGGGGGGGGGGGGGGAAGAATTGGGATAAAATAAATTTGAAATTTTTACATGGCACAGTAAACATATGTTGTATTTAGAGTATGTAGCCGTAATTTAAATTATTTACAGTACGTGGATATACTATATGTTTAATAGCGACTTTTCACTTATAGGCTATACTCTTAGGGGTTGTTTGGTTAGGAAACAAGTTATGTTGAGATTAGTTATACTGGAATTAGTTATATTGGGCTTAGTTGTTCTCAGATAAGTTATCATGATATTATTTTTTAGTAATTGTTTGGCTTGTGGTATAAAAAATGATAGGCATTACATCTTTTCTAAGAATAGATAGTTTATTTACAAAAATACCTTTCGTCTTATTTTGCTTAATATTTCATGATAAATTACTTATTTTGTCCTAAATTCTATAAAATGTTGATAATCTCATTTTTTCTAAAAAGAAAAAAAAGATTTATCATCAAAAAATGTGAAAAAGAATTGCTCTTATCTTACATTATTTAGTATCATTAATATTTGAAAAGTTGAATCGTATTTTAAAAAAAAAAATAAAAAATTCAAACATGTTTAACTATATATAAAAAATTAT
>NW_025827677.1:0-1051 GCF_002878395.1 Capsicum annuum | reverse complement strand
TTTTTGGAGCCCATTTATGGGAGGGATCTTTTGTCATTTCTCTATTTGTTTGTAATGTTGTATAAATAGAAAAATGTAGTTTTTATTTACTTAGTTTATGTTTGAGATTGTAAGAACACTCCTCTTGTGAGAGAGAGCTCCAAAACCGAAATTAGGACATAGCATAAGGGTGAATTCTTGTGTGTTGCAAAGCTTGATACCTTGGAGCTTGAGAGGTGGACGCCCTCTTGTGTCATTGTAAGAGTTTGGTGCGTGTTGAGTGTGGTGTTAAGGGTCTAAGAGTGACCATTCTTGGGTTCTTAAGATTACAACTTCATTGTGTCTAACTATCTATCTTTGTTTCTTGTTCTCGTTTTGGATTTCCCTTGTATTGTTGTAAAACCCGTAGGTTCAGTTGTTGTAGCCTTGTTGTTCTTCATTGTATTGTGCTAATATAACTTGTTGGTTGGCTGTTTTGAGGTGTTAACACTCGTTGTTCTCTCTATTCTTGTTATAAGTAGCGAATTCGAGAGTGGTCACCAAAATAGTCTCGGGTTTCCTCAACTTGTGGACTGTTTTGGTGTATGTTTTCTTGTGTTCTTGGTCATCCTTGTATCATTTGGTATCAAATACAAGTTTGATTTCATTCCTACGAAGTCAATCTTGGGTCTGTTACTTAGAAAATAAAAAAAAAAAGGCGGTGAAAATTGAAAATAAAAAAATTCCAGAAAAGTTGAAATCTGTCCATCTTGTTCTTGGCCGAGATTTGTGTTGTAGAGGTTTAGCTCACCTCTCAAGCACGGAATACAATCAAGCTTGCCACACTTGTGTGATTGAGTGAAGAAACCCGAGAGCCAAAAAATAAAAACTAGCGAGAGAGTGTGAGGACCTTTATTTTACAACTAACTTGTTTATTGTCTTGTAGGTGTTTTTCTTAGGTACATTGCAATTGAGGGAACTACCTCCCAAACCGTGGGCAACAATGATACCAATATCGTCATGGCTTCTATTGAAGGCGTCAACCTCACTTTGGAAAGAATGCAAGTGAGTCTTGGGAAGTTAGAAACGGATG
>NW_025827676.1:0-1555 GCF_002878395.1 Capsicum annuum | reverse complement strand
CCCTGTTCATCAAGTCCATGAAAGCTGCAGGGGTGTTTGTTAGTCTAAAAGACATAACTAGGAATTCAAAGTGACCATACTAAGTTCTGAAGGCTTTTTTCAGAATGTCATATTCTTTGACTCCAAGCTAATGATAGTCAGAACTGAGGTCTATCTTGGAGAAATAACTTACATCCTAAAATTGGTCGAACAAGTCATCAATCCTGAGAAGTGGATACTTATTCTTGATTGTGACTTTGTTCAATTATTGGTAGTCGATGCACATTCTAAGAGAACCATATTTCTTGCACACGAATAAAATTAGATCACCCCATGGGGAAATACTAGGCCTGATGAAACCGTTATCTAAGAGATCCTTCAACTATTTTCTAAATTCCTTAAGCTCAGCTGGAGCTATTCTGTATGGTGGAATAGAGATAGGCTGGGTATCTGGAAGGAGATCTATTCTAAAGTCTATCTCTATTTCGGGAGGAATTCATGGAAGATCCTCAGGGAATACATTGGAAAATTCATTTACTATTTAAACTGACTCAAGACTTAGAGTTTTTGAACTTGAGTCTTTGACTCGGATGATATGGTAAATACACCCCTTGGATGTCATATTTCTTGCCATAAGATAGGAAATAAATTGACCCTTATGCACTGAAGTACTACCCCTCCATTTAATAACTGGTTCATTAAGGGATTGGAACTGAAAAATTCTATTTTTGCAATCAACTGAGGCATAACATGAGTGAAGCCAATCCATGTCAAGAATGACATAAAAATAAGTCATCTCTAACTTCACAAGATCCACTGAAGTAACTTTTTGAGACACTGTGATAGGGTAATTTCTATATACCCATCAAGATATTATGGACTTACCCACTGGGGTAGACACTGAGAAAGGATCTACTAAAATTTTTGGACTTACATCGAAGTTTACAACTATGTAAGAAGTCACAAAGGAACGTAAAGCTCCAGGATCTAATAATGCATAAACATGAAGATGAAAGACTTGTAACTTACCCGTAACTATATCAGGAGAACTTTCCTGATCATGTTGAGTCAGGAGAGCATATAACCTATTCTGGTGCTACCCATTGATGGCACTAAAAGTGCTGCCCTGTTGAGTCGAGTGACCTGTTAGAGCTAATGAAAAATTAGATTAGCCCTATTGGCGTAAATCCTTTCCCCTCTGAGCAACCATTCGACACTCCCAGATCTTGTGGCCTGACTTGCCACACCTATTACTATCGGTACTACACCATCCTGATGATTCTTACCATACTTTTTGTAGAGCAGATTGGTTCGACCCCTACCCATACTATCCTGGGACTTAGAGACTGGTGCTCTATCCCAATTGTCCTGCCTGAACTTAGGTGCTGACGCACTGGCTGAAGATGGAGCTAGGGCTAAAAATTTCTAGCTGAATTGAGAATGGCTACTGCCTTCTGACCTTGGCTAAGAAAAGTTAAAACTACTTATTCTGTCCCTATTATTCTCTCTCTTTCTCCTTAAGCTTCTCTCTTCAATCTGCTGAGCATGAACCATAAGTCTAGATAGGTCCATCTCC
>NW_025827675.1:0-5276 GCF_002878395.1 Capsicum annuum | reverse complement strand
CCTATCATAAGCATAATACATACATAAAAAAGTGTGGAAGATACAATAAAAATCAAGAGAACTTATAATACAAGTTGTGTCAACAAAATATGACAATATAATACCAAAATTACGTCTATGAAGCCTCTACAAAATACAAACTATCTAAGCCTGGACAAATCCCCCAGCCAGACCATAAAACTAGCTGAAACTACATAAAAAGAATATTCTTTTTGAAGAAAAGGAGGATCACCAACTCTGGAGTTCAGCAAGTAATCTACTGATGAGCTGGACCACAAAAATCTGCCTCAAAACCTATATTATGAGTAGGAGTGGCAAATGGGCGGATCAAATCTGATCGGATTTAAATTGAATGAATATGGATTGAGCTTAAATAGATTGGATGAAATCCACCCATATAATATATGGGTAAATATGGATTGAGTAAAAATGGTTGCTACCTACTTTAACTTTTAAATACAAAAACTTAGAACTTGTATCTGCATATCAACGACGTTTTAATCCAATATCCACTCTCCCAACCCCTGCACCCCTCCTCCCCATATCCACTTTTATATTTTTTTTCTCTTCTATCTCTAGCCTCTACTTTTCTTTCTTTTTCCTATTCTTTTCCTTTTTAGTTTTCTCTTCTTTTTTTGCATATTTATTTATTTTTGTTTTTATTTTTTCTTTCTTATTTTTTTCTTTTTCGGTCGTATTTTATATTTTTTATATTTTTGATGAACATGGCTAAGTCGAGTACAAATTATAGATGATAATGAAAATATCTAACTTTCAAAATTGCAATTCATATCTTCTCTTTGTCTTTTTTCTCCGTTTCTTTCTTCTCTCTTTTATCTATAGCCTCTATTTTTCTTTCTTTTTATTTTTTCATTTTTTTCCTTTATCTATCTATAGCCTCTACTTTTCTTTCCTTTTTCCTATTTTTTCCTTTTTAGTTTTCTTTTTTTTTTTACTTTTATTCTTTTTCATTTTTTTCATTTTTTGTTGTATTTTATATTTTATATTTTTTATATTTTTGAAGAACATGGCTAAGTCGAGTACCAATCATGGATGATGACGGAAATATCATAACTGTATGCACCATTATTTTTTTTATTTTTTCTTTTCTCATTTATCATTCTTTTTTCTTATTGATTTTTTTTTGTATTTTTTCCTTTTTTTCTTCAATTCTTTCTTTACGTTTTTTTTTTCTCTCTTCTATCTCTAACTTCTAGTTTTCTTTATTCTTTTTTAATTTTTTTTTCTATTTTTGGTTTTTTTTTCATTCTAATTTTTTTATGATAACAAAAATACCATAATCGCATATTGATTGATATTTGACCAACATTTATAATTTTGTATTCGGTTATACAATTATATTTGTATTTGATTTTTTTATACTTCAAACTTGTATTTGTGTTTTATAGTTTGCACTATCACATATATTTTATATAATTCACACTTGTATTTTAAAGAGCTATTTTGTATTTGTAATTTATCGTTGACTGCACATTATATTTATATTTTGTGGTTTCATTTTGCTTGTATTTGTATTTGTATTCTATTTTCTTTGATGAACTTAAATTTTTAAAGAACTATTTTATATTTGTATTCGTATGTTGACCATATATTGTAAGGGAAAAAACCCATATAGCACTCCTTAGATTGAAAATTGCAACTTATAACATAACTTTTAAGTTGTAGCAAATCTTATTAAAAAAGTTAAAAACATATTATTTTCCTAATAATGTAAATAAGAAAATACAAATTTTATATATGGGAAAAATATTTTTATACCCAAAAAAGGGGATGACAGTTATTGTTAGGATATCAATCATCCCCTTAGATATTTCTCCCTTAAATATCGCCAAAAATGACTTTACATATATTTAATTAGCATCTAAAAATGGTATCATCAAGTGATCTGTTCTCATAAATCCAAATTTCACTTTCTTTAAAATTTCCGTCTCTTCTTCTTAAAAAAATTATTTTATAACTTTGTATTTGATCAATGTAATGGACGGTGAAAGGTTACATTCTTTTCTTGTAATGCATGGAGGAAGATGAGATTTTAATGGTATTTTATTTTGTTAAGTTCTTTAATTTATTTAGATTTTTTGTATGTTCAAAAATCTATCTTTCATATATCAAACGGATACCAAAACGAAAAAATAGAAACTGGCATTATACATTGCTCATTTTTTTGCATAAATCGTATTCTGGTTTGTTTGTTAATAAATACAGTCAATACAATATTTATTTTACTAAAGTGATTTATGTATTTTTTAGTATGTTGAATGTATTGTTGAAATTATGAATTTTCATATATAGAAATTATGCAAATACAATTGCTAAATTCTACAAAGACAAATGTTATATCTGTATCAAATGATACATGTTTATACAACTTTAACAATACACATATAATTGATACTTGTTTATATACAAATATAAATGATAAATTTGATATACAAATGCTAACAATACATTTGCATTGAATGATACATTGTATATTTATATATTTTAGACAGAGGTTGATTTTCAGATTTTTAGAGATTTCATAGATGGATGTCGTATTTTTTTTTTTTTTGAATATGATGGACTCAAATTTATATTGTTCAGTTGAGTTAAGTGATTGACCATGTTTCCATCTTTATCATCTTTTCAATATTTTTTTATAGTATATGAATGGTGTGTATGATTGCCAGATAGAGAGGGGCCTTCGGGACTTCATGATTTGGGATGTTCGTTGCAGTTAGGGCCTCAGATCGGGTCATGACAATCTTTGTATCAGAGCATGGTTCATGGTCCTAGGGTGTCTGCGAAATCGCATTGGATAGAGTCCTGTTTATGGGTGTGTAGCGCGCCGCACTTATAAGCAGGAGGCTGTAAAGATTTTAGGAATGTCTCTCTTTCTTTCATGATTTAGTCTATGTTTTAGAGAGTATGAATGCCCTCTAACCAATGATTCCCTATATTTTAGAAAACTTGATTATGCCTCCTCGTAGGACTATCGAATAAAACACCCAAGCTGAGGATGTCCGTCCTACTCATGGGATGTGGACCCATATAGAGCTCGTACCGCAGAGTTTATTGCCACTCCGGGAGTTTCTTCAGTTCTAACTAGTCCACCTCGGGCTCTACAGACCAGTGTTAACCATCCCCAGCCTCCTCAGAGGGAAGCTTTGAATGTTGAGTTCTAATAGTCTATCCATATGATTGCTCAGCTGGTGGCCTCTCAGACCCATTGGTCTGAAGATGTGGGTTCTGTGTACGGTTCATCCGAGGTTACACAGATTGGTCAATTCATAAGGCTAAACCCTCTTGTGTTTACTAGTATGAAGGTTTAGGAGGATTCCCAAGTGTTCATTGATGAACTAGAGAAAATTTTTAGAGTTATGCATATGAATGAGGTTAAAGGGGTTGAATTGTATTCTATCAGTTGAAGGATGTCGCCAATCAGTGGTATAATAAATGGGAGGATTCTAGGGATAGTAATGCTAAGACTTTTATGTGGGGTGAATTTGTGAAAGCTTTCTTGGATCATTTCTTTCCCTAGGAATTGAAGGAGTCAAAGGCTAAAAAATTTATAAATTTGAAGCAAGGGAAAATGAGTCATAAGGAGTATACATTGAAGTTCACTCAGCTGTCCTGGTATGCTCTAGAATTGGCGGGTAACATGAGAGCCTGCATGAGAAAGTTTGTATTCGACCTCTCGAATGATCTGGTGCTGGAGTAGAAGGGAGAAATGTTTAATAGGGACATGGATTTCTCCTGATTATCCATTCATATGCAATAGGTTGAAAAGCAGAAGAAGGGGCTGATAGAGGTAAGGGAAAAAGGACAGACAGACTAAGAGGGCCAGATCCACAGACCAGAATAACAGTCAGCACCATGGTGGTAATAATTGGGGCAACAAGTGGTCAAAGAATAATTTATGGAGTAATTCTTAGTCTTCAACTAGCGCCCCAGTGCCTAGATTGCCAGTTGATCGATGGTTTCAGAACTTTCAACCCAAAGATGGATCAGGGATACAGGGATCTCAGTCCTAAGGTAGTGTACCTTAGATATATTAGTCTTTTCCTCGATGTGGGAATAGAGGCAGAAGTCACCCAGGGAAGTGTTAGTTTAGCTCGATGGTGTGCTACGCTTGTGTCCAGCCAGTCCATATTCAAAGAGACCATCTGATAGCTAGAGGTAATGTTGGGGGTGCTAAGCCTTAGGAAAACTTTATGAAACCACCACCACCCAAGGGTACTACTTCAACTACCGAGGATGGTCGCAATTGGTTATATGCTTTATCTAATCACCAGGATGCAGAGGCTTCGCCAGACATTGTTACTGGTATGTTACAAATTTTCTCCCATATTGTGTATGTGTTACTTGATCCTGGGGTTACCTTGTCCCATGTGACATCGTATGTGGCAGTTAGTTTTGGTTTTAAGCTTGAAAATATTTTGGAACCTTTCTCTATTTCCACTCCTGTTGGTGACTTTATTGTGGCTAGGAGTGTGTATAAAAAATATGTTGTGTTTGTAGGTCATCGTGATATTGTAGCAGATCTTGTAGAGCTTGATATAGTTGACTTTGATGCTATTTTAGGAATGGTTTAGCTCCATTTGTGTTATTCCACGTTAGATAGTAGAACCCAAAAAGTTACTTTTTCTTTCCAAATGAGCCAGTGATAAAGTGGGAGGGGTATTATTTAGCACCAAGGAGGAAATTCATATCTTATCTCAGAGACCGTAAACTTATATCTAAGGGTTGTTTGTATCATCTTATTCGGGTCAAAGATTCAAGTACTAAAAGTCCTTCCCTCCAGTCTGTCCCTGTAGTTACTGAATTCTCGAAAGTCTTTCTCGATGACCTCTTTGGAATATCACCTGATAGGGAAATAGATTTTGGCATTAATTTATTGCAGGATACCCAGCCTATTTCTATTCTGCCATATAGAATAGATCCTGCAAAATTGAAAGAGCTAAAGGAACAGTTAAAAGATCTTCTTGATAAGGGCTTCATCCATCTTAGTGTTTCTTCCTGGGGTGCACCTGTACTTTTTATGCGTAAGAAAGATGGCTCCCTTAGTATGTATATAGATTATTGTCAGTTAAATAGGGTCACAGTTAAGAATAATGTAGGGAATCTATTATACCTACAAATCCGCGCACCCCCCTACAAATGGTATCAGAGCACAGTAATCTAAAAAGTACGGAAGAGATGTGTATTAGAGTTAGAGTTAAAGAATTAGATAGAGTTAAAGAATTAGAATTAGATTTAAAGTTAAAAAAAAAAAA
>NW_025827674.1:0-1620 GCF_002878395.1 Capsicum annuum | reverse complement strand
AATGTATATATATATATATATATATATATATATATATATATATACATATATATATATATATTTTAAAATCACCGAATCCATGAAGGACTGCCTATGTATCTCATCAATGTGAGAATCAGGTGTGCGTAGTTCTTGAAATATATGTCATACAAAATTCAACCTCACTACCCCTAAAGGTTTAGGGCTGTTAAGATTTTTTTTTTTTTATATATATATATATAAATTGAACTTGAGTATAAGAAAAATTATTATGAAAGTAATCATATTTTCAAAATATTTTCCAAATAAATCCATGGATAATTTTTCAAAAGTCAGGGTCGTACCTCGAAAAGGGCTTTCTATGTATCCCACTAAAGAGTAAGAATCAGACCCTCCCAGTTCCTACAGACCATAAAAATATATATATATATATATATATTTTAATTTCTTTGAAAAATGATTTATTAAATTTGGGAACAAAATATTCTCTTACGTTTTACCAAGTTGTCTAAAGTCGATCCACAATTAAATGACTTTTCCAAATAAATATCAAATAGCACGTACGATGCACATGTTGGTCATTATAAAGAGGGATACCTGTCCTAGACAGACCCGGTCCCTGTGCCGAATCCTGCTAAGTTAAATACACATGATGCAAATAAAGCGGAATCTAATAGGGATAACCAGATTCTGAGTTTCAGTTCTACTAAGTTTTGTTTGATAGGAATAGGTGTCTAGACTAGTTTACCCGAGCAGACACTCAAGTCGAGGAGGGTAAACTTATTCGGTAGCAGTGCTACTCCGACTTCGTTGTTGATCCAAACCCCACCTAACATGTGTGACTAATAATACTTCACCAAGTGCCTTGACACTCCGTCTATATCAAAAAGAAGGTAGGATGCATACGCTGCATTCCTTCTATCCTATTTTCAGAGACTCAAAGAAGGTGCGCAAGATAAGACAGTTTATAATGCTTTTCAATAGTATCAAAGCAGTAAATGAGTGACAGGTAGCACATAAGGGCAACAAACACAATATAAAAATAATTAAAGCAAGTAAAAGTCAATATTTAAAGCTCGAATTCTTATTAATCCCCAGCAGAGTCTCCGGAGATGTCGCACCCTTTTTCCGCCCAAAGGTGTCGAAGATCGAAAGGGTTTTCCAATTATAGTGACGATATTGAATAGGGATTATTTTTATCATTTTCATAGTTGCCACTTGGAATTGAATCATGGTGTTGCAATTCACCTTATTAAATCCCTTGTCAAAAGGAAATGACTCTTTATTATGGTCTGCGGAAATAGAAGACCGGGTAAGGAATTCTATTGACCGAGAGGAAGATGTGAGGCACCCCTCGAGTCCCGTGGTTCTAGCACAGTCGCTTTTATCAACTTATACTTGACTTAAAATATTTTGATAAATTATGTTAAGGCCTAAGTTCGATTATTTATTATTATATTAAAACTTGTCTATTATCTTATATTAAATAAATCAATGAAAGTTAATTTTAGAAAAATATTTGCCAAGGTGCATTATTGCATCCTTAAATTTTTAAATGTCTCGAAAAGATGAATACGCCACATTCTTTATTGAGACACAAATTTTAAACGTTCTTAAAATTTGCCTATTGTTAAAGATATC
>NW_025827673.1:0-3631 GCF_002878395.1 Capsicum annuum | reverse complement strand
TACATCGGGAGCCATCATGCTTCCCATCTATCAAAATCAACCACGTTATGGATTTCTTTCACACTCGAGTTCAAAACAACTCCATTAAGACCAAAAGGTCAAATCATTCAAAATATCTCAAATATTCAACATCAACGTGCTTATAACACACTTTCTCAAAAAAAACACAATTTCTAATGGGGATTCACGACCCAAATTTCAAAATCATGATAAATATTGTTCAAGATTCATGCTTTATATCTCTACATATGTAAATTCATCTTTCAAAATCATAAATATCAAGATTTCATAATAATCATCATAAGATATGGGTTCATGCTTCAAATTCATAAAAATCAAATAAAAATCATGCCTTTGTAAAGAAAATTACTTTTGGACACAAGAACAAAACAGAGTTCTTGTTGAAAAAACTCACATACCTTGAATGATGAACTTTAGATCGATACACATTTTTGAGATGTTAATCGTGCCTTTGAATGATGGTTCTTGGAGTTCTTAAACTAGGAACTTGGAATCTTGAATAAATTTGCAGAAATAATGGTGAACTTTGGAGGTTCTTGAAATTGGATGTAGGAGCTTAGAGTTTTCTTTTTGAGGGAATTTGATGAAATATAACATATAATGCTTCTAATAGGCTTTAATATAGGGTTTAGATGGATTTTGGGTGAAGGAAAATGACCAAAACTCCCCTAAAAATCAAATAAATTCTTGAATCAGTCCTTTGATGGACTATTTTGATAGTCTGAAGTAGATCAACCATAACGTTTTACTCTGATATCCAAATAGGATAAAACTTATTTCATTAGAAAGAGGACTCTCATATCTTTCCATTTATATATAGTATATCACCTAGATCATTGTGTACGAGTAGTTATGATCGTTTCAAGTTGATCCAAAAATTTACTTTTGATAGGCTAAAGTAGATCGACCATAACGTTTTGCTCTGATAGAACAATTGGATGAAACTAATTTCATTGGAAAGAGGACTCGTAGAGATTTCCGTTGATATATATTAGATCACCCAGATCATTATGTACAAGGAGTTATGATCATTTAAAGTTGGAGCAAAAATACGCCAGGCCTCAGTACTTTTTCCTGTACATTTTACTGTTTACTACTATTCACGGTTCGATTGAAATGTTCATAACTCATCGCTCGGGTGTCCGTTTTGGATGATCCACATATCTTTGGAATTCTTATTCGATACTCTACGCAATGGAGGGTCATAATATAAGACATTCTACATGGAAAATTTATAATTCATTTTAGAAGATAGAATCCAACACGTTTACGCACAAAATTTTAACAAAAAATTTCCCGGGGTATTACACTCAAGACTTTAAAGAATATCTCAGTTTTGGATGGTTATTCAAGTAATATATCTCATCGTATTAATTTGGATCAAAAAGTTATTTGGATTAAAAAGCCATAATTGTCACATTCTTATGCAATAGTTGTTACCCTTAGAAATTCGCAACGTGCTTCCAAGATAGATTGTTGCTACATTGGTTGAGTTTTATTTTTTTCAGGCAACTTTGTTTGAAAAGTTTAAGTCCTACAGACTTAAATAAGCTACAAAATCGAATTGTGGAAACTCTTTGCCATTTAGAGATCTTTTTTTCTCTATTATTTTTTACTGTAATGATTCATCTAACTGTTCATCTAGTTGATAAGGTAAAAAAAGATGGCGTGGTACATTATCGCTGGATGTATTCTGTTGAAATGTAAGATATTCATTATTCAAAATCAATTTAATTGATTTTGCAATAGTATTTCAACATAAATGCTTCGTCTTACACATTAATATTCTTGGGTATAGATTGTTGGACCATTTTAAGTCCTTTGTAAGGAACAAATCACAAGCAGAAGTTTCCATAGCTAAAGGTTACATAGTGGAAGAAGATCTTACTCTTTATTCTTGTTATTTTGAGGAAATTGAATCAAGGTTAAATCGACCTAAATGTGTAAATAATGAACCAAGCCAAAATGAGGCTTCTGAAAAGTCAAGTATGTCCCCTCAACAAGGTAAGCATGTTGGAGGATTTATACAGAATCACTGACTCATTTGGAGAAAACACAAGTCATTGATATGTGTTACTTAATTGTGCAGCCGTCAAGTCATTTATAGAGTAAGAAATCTACATTGATTTGATTTATAAGATATGTTTTGAGTAATTGGATTAAAATTGCTAATTATACTGCCTTTATAGTGAATTTAGAGATTACATCAAAAGAAGTACAAGAGCTTGAAGAGTTTCAGCAATGGAGGTAGAGAGAGGAGTTAGTAAAGAGTTTCCTAATTGGTTTCCTAAGTGAGTTAGTGAATTATATTACATTTTTTTTCATATAACTATCTTATATCAATTTATAATTTTTGATATAATTATTTTATATATTTAGGTTATGAATTCGGATAGAGTGGATACTATCTCTGGTGAGATGAAGTTCTTAGCACAAGGTCCAGCTAGAGATGCAAGAAGATTCAGTGCTTATAACATTAATGGATTCAAATTCAAAATTTTGTCTAGAGAACAAGAATTAAAAACTCAAAATAGTGGATTTTTTCTTTTCTCTAACACTTCTTGTGTCAAGTTGAAAGATATTATTGAGCTTAATTATTATGGCCAATTTAAGGTTGTTCTTCTTAAATGCCAGTGGGCTGACACTACTCGGAACAGAGGGTTTAAAATAGATGCTTGAAATTTTAATTGTGTCAACTTTTCCAAATTAATTCATATCGATGATCATGTGGATGATGGCCCATATATTGAAGTATCACAATCAAATATGGTCTATTATATTGATGATGAAAATAATAAAGAATGGAGTATGGTTGTACATTTAAAACCAAGAGATTTGTTTAACATGGGAGAGGTTGATGAAGATGAAATATATGAGAATGAGCCACATCAACAACGAAAATTTGAATAATTTTTTTATGTTGATTATGAGAATGTCCAAATTACAATAAAGGAGCATATGACTGAATAGATATCTCATTATTTTATAGTTTCCTTTGGCACTTTATTTTTCTCGCTTGATTAGTGTTTTTTTCCAATACTTCCTATCTTTTGGCTAAGAAAGTTATCTTTGTTCTTTATATAATTCTTGATCAGTTATCTTTGTTCTTTATATAATTTTTTATCTTTCCCATTTGTAACTAGCAGATAGTTATGGATCTTAACCATATGGCCATTTAGTTTCCAACATGTGGATAAGCCTTGTAGAATATCCAGTTTTCCCTTGTAGAATAGGTAAGTTTCTATCCTACTATAATGGCTAAGAAAATGCCATCTTTCTTCACAAATTGTCACATCAAAAATATATATACTCACTTAATTTAATTTGCATGTAATAGTAAAAGTTGTCCTTTAATGTTTTTGGTCAATCATCAGAGGTGTTGTGTTTCTAGTCAATCTGCTGTCTATGATAAAATTTCATGGTTTTGCTCTTTGCAGTTCTTAGTGAAAAAAGAGCGTGTAGTGAAACCTCATGCTGATTATTTCTTTCCTGGCATAACTAGAGAATAGTAAGTGTAATACCCCAATGTCTTCTAAGCTAAATTCCATCCATGGAATGTCTATGCATTAGCTTCTAGAATGATCTAAATTAATTTTCATGTGGAATTTTC
>NW_025827672.1:0-1055 GCF_002878395.1 Capsicum annuum | reverse complement strand
ATATATATATATATAATTTCAAATCAATTTGGGGGAAGGCCTAAAGACCAAAACAATTCCATCAACTATTCTAAAACAAGATTATATTCATAAATCTGAAAACCCCTTTCTAAAAATATGATTTCTGTGCCCATAAGATTTTAGGAAAACCCCATGTACCTTAGTTCAGGAAGATAATAGGTACTTCTTGAAGCTTACGATCTGGGGATTCCAAATCACCAATTTGTTTTGAATTTCCATGATTGAATTTTGAATTACTAGAGATAATTGGATTGGAATTATAGGGAGGAAAACCGAATTCTTGCAATGGAAGAGAGAAAAAATGAGATTTTTCTCTTTACTATGACATATATAGAGGGTAGGAATGGGTAGAAAAGACCAAAATACCCTGGAGTGAAATTCTGAAACTAGTGCCCCATTTTTTGGCCATGGCGCGACGAAAAATGCCAATTATTGCGACCTGGAAGTTTGGAGCGAAGAGGGACTATGATAGAGGCTTGATGGAAATTGACGAGTGCCATTTTGGCCTCTGGCACGACGCGCCATGCACTGAAATGGCATTCGTCTTACAACTGAAACTTAAAATAGCCATAACTCCTTACCCGGTTATCAGATTTTGACAAATCTTATATCGTTGGAAAGCTTATTCAATTATCTACAATTTGGTATATAGTAGAACACCCATTTCATCATATACAATGATTTTTAGTTGACTGATGTTTACCCAGGTTTAGATGCTTACTCAAACTCGAACGATTGAAAATCTTTCAACTCGTCCTTGAGTTAGGGGACTTCTATGATCTTAATTCATGCTCAATAGATTTCTACACTACATAATTGGTCAAAAAACTAAATTTGTATTGGATTTATGGCTTTTGTAACCTTTATGAGAAGAAATGACAGTTTATATTCTAGCCCAAAAATGCGGGGTGTTACACGAGGGCTACAATAAGCACCTATCAATCGTACGTATAGCATCCCTAAAGTGAGATTTCATTCAAAATCTTATAATTTAAGGTACGCAGGGTTTTCCTAAAATCACATGGGCATATAAA
>NW_025827671.1:0-1215 GCF_002878395.1 Capsicum annuum | reverse complement strand
TCTTATAATATGTAGGTTTTCTTATTTCTGATGTTCTAGGTATTATATTTTCATCTTCTTTTTTATCAAGAGTATTTATTTCTGTGTTTCTATTTTCTAAGTTTTCTTTATTAATTAGTTCTTGTTTTTTCATTTATTTCTAAATTTTTTGTATTTGTTAAGATTTTTATATATGTTTCACTATCTTCCGCATCATAATTATCTGTTTTTCAACATCTATTGTATTTATTTCTAATTCCCTGGTTTCTATTTCTTTATCGTTTATTTTAATTTTTTTTTTTAATTGATTTATCCCATTTAATAATTTTTGTTGTTTATCTTTTTCTTCTTTTTTCTTTTTATCTTTTTTTCATATAAATCTTTTAGCATTTGTAATTCTTTTTCTAATTTAGCAATCCTACTATTTTTAGTTTCTTCTATTTTTCTTATTTCTTCTGTAGTTTGTTGTTTTATTTTTTTTATTTCCTTTTTTTCTATCTATTTTTTTATTTTCTTTTTCTATTCTTACCATAGCTATCAGTTTATCTTCTAATTTTAATTCTTCCTTTTCTAACATTAAATATAAATGTTCACATATTTTCTTATACCTTCTTCCTATATTAGAAAATATTATTTTTATTTTTAATCCTTCATGGTTTTCATATATTTTTTCATCTATTATAAATTCTTCTTTGTTCATTTTTTATTTAATTGTTAATAGATCATGTTGGTATGTATATTCTAGACTATCTATTGTTGATTCTAAATTTTTTTTTTTTTATGCATTTATTGAGTTTTTACTAACTCCGGTAATTATGTTATATTATAGTCTTTCTATCCTTATTTTTAATTCTTTACCTTTTTTAGATGTTATTTGTTTTAATTCTTTATATTTTGGTAAATTTTATACGTTATTCATCTAAATAATGTTTTGGGGAATATCTAAATGTAGTTTTATCAAATAAGTCATAATTAATAAATAAATTAAATAATAAATTAATCAAATAAATTCAAATATATACTACTTCCGTAACTTTAAACAGCATAGGCACTGATATCAGATGTGGATAACTTATGTGGTAAAATAGATCTATCATAAATGCTCGTGAACTCCACATTGAAGAAGACTTCTTCAACTCTGTTGCACCGATATGATCAACCATCGAACAAGTAAAAAACTTTTCGCCCTCATTATCACCAAAATCTGGTTGAAAATCTAACTACTTGCAACTTTTC
>NW_025827670.1:0-1782 GCF_002878395.1 Capsicum annuum | reverse complement strand
GACAAAAACAGTAGGTGATTTCTTCCCATCTGTTCTAGTCTTGGTGGACAGAATTATCTTATTACCTGGTTGCTAATGGGAGGTGGTAGGTATCCCGTGGAATTAATCGAGTACGCGAATGCTGGCCCGGATACTACAGCTATAAAAAAACAAAAGTTCATCTAATTAGTCTTAGGAGCATAAGCTAATATAAAAAATGCAATAGAGAATTAAGTTTCTCCCTGTACATCTTGAAACATTGAGATATACATGTGAGGTAAGGGGGCTTATCTTGAACCTGAAGTTGTAACTCCGTATTTTCCGGGAAAGAGAGAGGCTCACTAATATTCTACTCTGTCCATTTCAATTTATGTGAATCTATTTAACTAGCATAGAGTTTAAGAAAGAAAAATTGTGATCAATATTTGTGGGTATAAGACTTTTGAAACTTGTCGTCTTAAACATGACATAACATTTTGTGTCACGACTATAAAAGCTTCTCATTAAGGGTAAAACGAGAAGTTCAAATTTGAATTGTTTCCAAATTTATAGAAGGGTCATACTTTTGAAATGAAGGGAGAATATTTTAGGGATAATGTTGGGGAATACTCTATAATGAAAAGTTAGTATGAGAAAGAACACTGAGATTTGAGAAGTTTGGTTGATAATTCTTGTTCATGGTGAATACCATATATACAGAAAGTCTAAGGACTTCCTAACCTAAATCAAGACATTTAAATCCTAACATTTAAAATCAGTGTATTAAAATTCTCAGTATGCCTGCAAGGGCATGGTTGAGTGGTTGCTAGGTGGGAGACCTGGGATCGAATCCAGCCCCCATCTGCTGCTCAATCATATGGGGCTTGTCTAGTGCAGTTTACATCTCCTGCGTGGTTTGCAAGCTATAGCAGAGTGAGCGGATTACTACAAAGTGTTAACTCACCACTCCTATTAGATCTAAATACTTTTATTTTTAGATATCAATTCATAATTCTTAACAGGTTTCAACATCTTTGAAATTTCAGGGCTACGATACCATGGTTGGGGAGCGAGGTGTTCAGCTTTCAGGTGGTCAGAAACAACGAGTAGCCATTGCTCGGGCTATTATGAAAAATCCGAAAATATTATTACTGGACGAGGCTACCAGTGCACTTGATGCAGAATCTGAAAGGATAGTCCAAATGGCATTAGACCAAATCATGGTAAATCGAACTACGATTATAGTAGCACACAGATTATCGACAATTAAGGAAGCAGAAATACTTTGTGTGCTGAAAAATGGAGCCATTATAGAACAAGGAAACCATGATACTCTTATCAGTAATGAAAATGGCCACTATGCCTCTCTCATTAAACATCATATGGGATCTATCTGATAACTCTTACTGTCAAAAGTTGTATGTTACTGACAGTTGCATAGCAAACTGCATATAGCTCATATTATGTTCATTCTTAGTGTGTAGTATTAGATCTACGTTTGGATATTCTTGCAAGAACATACAAGTGGTAAATGACACGGATCGGAGTCAGGATTTTTAGTTTATGAGCTTTGGACCACGATTTTTCCTTACCGAATTCTGAATAGATTTTTTTCTTCTACTTAGTGGTGTCCATCAGTTATTGTCATTACTTCACGAGAAAAAAGGCTGCAGATATTTACTTTTTTACATTCATACTCTATCTAATTTTGCATACTTTTGTCTATAACAAATGAGATCTAGACATCAAATGTCACTATACATATAAAACAACACCTCGTTATAGCAGCCAAAAACTTTTAGACAAACGTTGTCACTATAGAAA
>NW_025827669.1:0-1075 GCF_002878395.1 Capsicum annuum | reverse complement strand
AGTTATTATTAATAATTGCTTAATTTGAATAAACAAATGACTAACCTGTTATAAACATCTGTTGCAATAGATGACTAACTTGTTGCAACAAATAGATAATCTGTAGGAAAATAATTAAAATACTAGAGAACTCAAATATTTTTAGGAGAACACAAATGTTTGTCCCATTGTCGTAGAGACGTCTTTAATTTTAGATAAATCAATTTAGTTATTGCTAATAATTGCTTAATTTGAATCAACAGATGACTAGCATGTTGCATCAGATGATTCATCTGTTGGAAATTATCAAACAGATAGAAAATATGTTGTAACAGATGGGTCAACTATTAGAAAGCAATTAAAATATTAGGAAACTTAAACGTTTTTAGGAGAACTCAAATGTTTGTCCCCTTGATCCTTTTGCATTTGATATATGGTATATTATTTTTGTCATCTTTACCTGTTTCATGAAATTTTTCATGTGTTTTACTTATTCATTGTGCCTCTGTTGAAATTTTTTAAAAAACTTTTAGGTCAAATTTTGTTCGTATATCACTTGGACATTACTTCATAGCTTATTTTGTAAGTAAAATTATAATTTTTATTGAATTTCTTATTTGGTGTATCTACTACTGCTACAATGGATAGAACCTGCAACATGAATCCAACATATTAGTCATCTATTGCAACAAGTGAGTAATTTGTTGCAATAGATGACTAATCTGTTGCAACAGATGACCCATATGTTGGATTCATATTACAACACTATAAAATGAATCCAACAGATGAGTAATCTATTACAACAGATTAGTCATATATGCAGCAACAGATTAGTCATATATGTTGCAACAGATTACTCATTTGTTGCAACAAATTAGTCATATATGTTGCAACAGATTAGTCATATATGTTACAACAGATTAGTCATATATGTTGCAACATATTACTAATCTCTGCAACAGATTAGTCATATATGTTGCAATAGATTACTAATCTGCGCAACATATTAGTCATATATGTTGAACAGATTACTACTATGTGCAACAGATTAGTCATATATGTTACAACAAATACTCATCTGTTGGATTCACGTTAC
>NW_025827668.1:0-1750 GCF_002878395.1 Capsicum annuum | reverse complement strand
GTATGAACCGGATAGGTCGTAGCTTGTGATGCACCTTTGTGCCATGTATGTGTGAGATACTACTTAGTTCCCTTTGTGTGTTAAATCCAGAACTTGCCCGGTTAGTCTTACTTTGGTTAAAAGATAGGGGTTAGGAGAGGAACATAGGTTGTTGTTGATGTTAGTCCACTTTTAGCCTAAATGACCTTCCCTGTTATGGATATATCTCTTGATCCCTATTTTAAGCCTAAATTGACCATTTCTTTCTATGACACCTATCACCTTCCCATTTATATCATAATGAACCTATTTTGGCCCTGGTCCTCCTTGGACACTGTGCACCTTGACTTAGGAAAACAACCTAAGTTGAGGGTGGCCATCATAGGGGTGCGTGACGTAAACTGGGTATGAAGAAAGGTAGAATAAAAAGAAATAAATAAATGAAAAAGAACAAAAATCTGAGTGGTGTGGAAGAAGAATAAGAAAAGAAAAAGAACGAAAAAGAAAAGCCACATCCATCCTGAATAATGTGTGATCAAGAAATGGAGAAAAAGAAGAAAAAGGTTAATAAGTGAACCCCAAAAGTTAAGGTAGTGCCAAGGAGGCTTAGTCACTCTAAATGCAATTGAATATCATACCATCCCTTAGCCTACATTACAAGCTGAAGAAAAGACCTATAGTGATCCTAAATTACCTGTCTGGACACCTTGGTAATGAAAATAGGGGCAAGCATATGGTATTTGACATACATTGATTGGAATTTCTTTCTGAGAGTGAGTGTCTCTTAACCGTCCCCGCATTGACATGCTTGAGTTCATATATGAGTGAGGAAGAACTTCTTTGTTGTAAGGGCACATCGGCTGCATTGCTAGCTGTTTACTTATTTGGGTAGTATAACTTGTACATATGCATAGTTATTGTTGCTGAATTGATGCCATATCTTGATTTCTTTAGGTCACATTGTTAATCTTCATTAATAGGTACAATTGGATTTATAAGTAATTGAACACGGAGAGTGGCATGAGTGCTGAGCTAAACTAGATAATCAACTGTGATAGGTATCTTATGTGCCTCTTGGTTAAGCATCGTAGTATGGTGTTATGCAGTTTCTTGAGGACAAGCAATTGTTTTAAGTTGAGGGTGTTGATGTGCTAGTTTTTTGTAGCACATTTAAGACTTTTTAACTTGAAATAATTGTAAGTTCTTAACTAATTATTGGTGTTTTTGATGTTATTTCTTAAGATTTTGTAGGAAAGTCAAGGATGGGAGGAAAACATAGGAAAGATGAACAAAATAAGTAAAATCTGGTACAAATGAGCTGATATGAGTCTGACGGCATTTCTTGCAAGCTTTTAGAGATATGGTAAGCTACCATAAAAAAGGCATCAAGAAGAACAGTGAAGAAGAGTTGCTAGATGAAGGTGACGACATTCTCAATATGTCGTCACAAGTGTGGTAAGCCATCAGAAGATGCCATCAAGTGGGACAGAACATGGAAAAATAAGTTGAAGGTCTGACGATATTTGGTACACGTTATCACTTCTCTAGTAAGCCGTCGAAGGACATCGTCAAAGTGAGGCAGAGCAGGCTAAGAAGGCATAACTTCTGATGACATATCTAAGACGCCGTCAGAAGCCTGACGATCAACACCAATATGTCGTCACCTAAATCCGAGCCCAGCTGTGATTTTGTTATTTTATTACCTTAATTAGGCTTTAGTATAAATAGCATCTTTTAGGGCTTTTGATTCATTCATAATTCATCTATCAGA
>NW_025827667.1:0-9697 GCF_002878395.1 Capsicum annuum | reverse complement strand
ACCTCATACCCCTCAAAACACCTTACCTACTATTACTTCTAAGACCTTGCACCAGAGGTTGTATCCACCAAGTGCAACAAACCAAGTCAATCTTTACTCCCCAAGCTGAGAACAAGATGGACCTAGTCGTTCCTCACTCCACCAACTCCCACAAAACGAACTTGGAACCCAAATTTCATCCCTAAACCCAAATCCTCCAATTCAAAAGTCCTACACTCCACTAAATCCAATGTATCCTTCCCAAGCTATACTAACCCAAAAATACCCTATCCAAGTAGAAAAGATGGAAAGTTAGGATTTAAGGAGAATGAGGCCAAGGCTCAAGGTAGAGAGAAACATAGTGGTGAGATACAATAAGAATATGAAGAAAAGAAGTCAAGGGAAAGGGAAACTGCGGGTAGTGAAGTAGGAAAGGGAAAAAAATATGCTTATGGGGTTTGCCCACAAAGGATCTTTGATACTCACTAACCTATATGCTAGCACTGTTAATAGAATTGATCCTTCTTATGTGCAGGTTCAAGATCATATGTTATCAAAGAAGGATCAAAAAGAGGTTCAACACGATAACATGGAAAATGAGCTAGTGACACCCTTGGTCGAGAGCTCCAAACAAGTGGACTGTTGTGGCATACACTGAGGTATAATTTATACACTCTACACTTCCTTAGGCTTGAAATATTGTGATAAGGATATTAGTATTCTATGTGAAGTTGCTTCAGGTTTACATAGTGTAGAAAAGCATGAATCCTTCCTTGGTAGTTCTTTTGTTGCATACGTTGGTCAATTTGCTCTTAAGGATAGTTCACTACTTGATCATATGAGTGGTGTAATTAAAAATCCTCAAGTTAGTTTTCATTATTGTAATATTGACCATGATATTGAACCTATTCCTTTGAGCTTGTGTGATGCAAACCGAGCTACGAGTTTTGCTCAAGGTAATCATATGCTTGGAAAACTTTTGAATAAAGGTGTTCTTGATCTTAAGAGAAGACTTTTAGGCGATAAATCTTTAGTCTTAGATGATATCCTAGTAAAAGAATTGGTTAGTCTCGACTTATACCCTTGGTTACACCATCCTTTTGATCTCGGAACACTAGTGAGTTGGAAATGGAGTTGTCTCGGCTTATGCTTATCTTTCCTTGATGATTATCTTATCCCTATCCTTTGTAATTTTCAAACTACATATTTCATGGTAAAAATAAAGGATTTCTGGTTGAATTTTAAAAGTGTAATCCCTCGGTAAGATGTCTCTATACTTGATTCCTTTCTATACTACCTCTTTACCTATGATGAAAACCATGTTAATTTTGAATTTGTATTGTGCAGTGGTAAGAAGTTTGGTGGCTAGTTTTCTTGTTTGCATGATGGTGATATGTGGTTGAGGTGGATCTTAAGATCAATAGTGGCATTATATTTGATGAGGTCCTTTGTAGAGGTAATGAAACAAATGTATCTTATGGTTCCTAAGATAAAGGTAGTCTTACTTTTTGGGTTTAGTAAAGCCATTAAGACCATTGTAGTTTCCTTATCTCTTGATATTTTCCAAAGACACTTCCTTTGTGACATTCATGCTAAGCTTTTCATGTCACATAGAAAGGACCAGTGGGTATATTCCGAATGTGAACAACCTTGGCTTGATGACATATGTGATAGTTTTGGATTGCACTCCTCCTTGATGTTTATCTTAGCTATGTCCTTTATGATGCTTGTGGTACGTGTTTAATGATCATAACAACGGATTGTTGGTTGTATTCCAAAAGTGCACCCCCTTGGCATGTCTATATAATTTGTGGTACTAATGTTGACCCTCCTATCATGAGGATTGTGTGCTTATTTTCCCTCTCTTTGGTTTTGCAAGGTGGGAATTTGAGGACAAATTTCTTTCAAAATGAAGAGAATGATATGGGTATCATGGGCTCGAGACCAATCACTAGGATCCAAGCTCGAGAACTACAAAGGCTTTAAGACACATTTATGAAAATAGACGTATTGGAGTATGTATTAGAGATGCCCAAAGGAGTATATGCATTGATATGTGAGGAATTTCCTTAGGTGTTACAAAACACACCAAAGCTGTCTACTTTTGCATCCCAAACCCACCCCTTTCATTAAGGGTAGAAGGGTCCTTTCCTCATGACTTTTGTAATAGACTATTTATAGGTTCCTTTTAATCTTGCTCTCCTTAGTTAGCTTATTTTGAAAATGAATATTGTAACATTGAAACACCATCCTCTCAAGAGAGAGTAGACCACCACTTTGGCATCACAAGAAATGGTTTCTTCTTGTGTTGTGTGTATCGGCTAGAAACGTAAGTGCGTGAGTGAACCGAGTTCCTCTTGTGTTTGCGTAAGAAATTGGTGCTTGTTAATGTGTTTTGTAGAGGTTTTAGAGTTTGATACACTCTTTAGTTTCTATATTACAAGTTCTCTTTGTGTCAAGTTATCTATCTCCTTATCTTTTAAGTTTATATATTTGTTATTCTAGTTTGATGTCTTGTATGTGTGGACTATTTTTGTGAGTTTGTGGACTGTTTTATGCTCTTGTAGATACCGTTTGGTATCATTTCAAGTTTATGGACTGTAGATACCACTTGGTATCAACAAGAATACACCATGTATATGTTTGACGTCCAAGACTTCAAGATGATGACAAATATGCATGAGTGGTACGTGGACAAGGTAAGTTTACTTTTCCTAACCTAGCCTTCTAATCTACTCTATGAAGAAGAAGCTATGCAAATAGATGTGTAATCTATTGCAACATCTGGTATTCTGGTGCAATGGGTAATGGTTTTGTTGCAACAGATTAAACATCTATTGCATAAGTTATGTTAGCTGGGTAATCTGTGAACAGATTCAGAGAACCCTCTACAACAGATGGACCATCCGTTGCATCTTTTCCCTATGTTTTTCTTCTTTACAATTACTAACCTATTGAAGAATTATCTTCTTATTTCCCAGTATGTTGATGAAATTCTCTGCCTCATGAGGGGCAGAGAATTAGTGTACCCGAATGCTTATGATGTTGCCGATATGATAATGGATCTCAACTTCTACAACAATTTCAAGAATAGGTACAATGAGCTCACTAGGCTAGCTAAAACTCCCGATCGCCCGGGATTTGATTGGCATGTTTCTACATATGAATAGGATGAAGATATGATTAACTATGTTAGAGAGCAGAGGCTATATCCACACAGCAGGAGATGGACCAAGGTAAAGAGAATTCTTGCAGTCATGAATATGAAAGTCATATATTTTATCGTTCTTGAGATACTTCTCGAGGAGGGAAAGATTAAGGTTTATGGCTGTAACTTACCTTTGTTCGACGACTGTAATTTTTTTACCCACATGAAGCCACTGTTGGAGTTGCTCCCCAGCTTTTTTGAGGTAGAGTAAACTAATGGATTATTTTCCAGTGAAAGTGTTGAATAAGAAAGCATGGGATTTTGAAGACCGAAACAAGGGCATGGACCTTCAAAAAAATAAAACTAGTACCACGTGCGGGCCATACGCTTTTACATACATCAAATGTTTGCTGACCAACATAGAAATAGTTGGTATGTGTAATTCCATTGTGGAAAAGATGCAAGAGGTCTGGGCTTATGGGGTACAAACTAGATGCTTGGAGACTGTGTCTAAAAAAGATGTACAAAGACAAACACCATAATAATTTTTTATTTTAAGCCACTTCACTTTACATGTAGTGAAAAATTTTTATGTTTGAATAAAGTTGAATTTTCTACACTTTATCGATGTAATGTCAAGGTAAGCCAGCTGGAATGCTAAAACCTTTGATGATGTTGATTAAGTATTTCTCATTTCAGGAAATTTTCGGTTATTGTTGACAAAAGCTATTGTAGTCATTATTGATGTAAACTTTGTAAAAACAATTGTGTGTTATGTATTTGTATTATTCTTGTGTTTACAATTTGTTCATCTTGCGAAGGTAGTAAAAAATTACATCGATGTGCTACACATATTATCAAACATTTCAGATTACATGACAATAAAATTAATACACAAATGCAATTATATAAAGTATTAATTAATAGTAATATGTATGACATTTAAACCTCATCATTCCAGCAAGATTGGGGCTGTAACATCAAATAGAACCAATCTTTCATTCTAAGATGTGCAATAATAAAGTCAAACATATCAAAATCAAGACTCAATTTATTCACTTTGTAGTGTTAGTCATTTTGTTTTCTACATGATTTATATGTGTTAATGTCATATTTTTACAACAAGAATTGTATAAGTCAATATCTTTAAAAATAATTTATGTACCTGTAGGCGTAATGCTTTAACAGCTTATCGGCAATCCATTCTGAATAGTCGTTGATCAACTTTATTAGTTTTTTTGGAGCCTCGTCTGAGATGTTGAACCCTTAAAACGGGTGTAATAGCCCATATTCTTTCTAGTTCAACTCAGCTCAAAAGAGGCATATTAGAGACTTAGGACCTGAAATTTTAGCTAAGTGTTGAAGACTTAGTCTCACTTTTGACCTCTAAACTTTGATGACTTTATTCTCGGCCTTTCCAACCTTGGAATGTCAATTTCTAAGTTGTTTCATGATCAAGGTAGTCCATAGTACCTCCAGGGTGAGTTTTATAATTTTTGGAGAAGGATTGGGGCATGTTTGGTTGGCCAAAACAAAACCTCAATGCGATATCACCGCACCACGTTGATGGCCGCGTCAATATAGACGATGCGATACGTTGCTAATTATGTCGCAGTGAGAAATATGATACGTCATTAATCGCGTTGGTGCCTAATTTTTGTGCGTTAAATGATGGGTTATGGGGGCATTTGAGTCATTTACCCTCACCTAAATCCGTCCAAAACACACAATTTTAGCCCCCAATAGCATAGATGCTTCATTATTCATCTTTTTTCTTCTCCAAGAACAAAATCCTAGCTCCAAGAATCAAGAACAATCCCATAAATCCTACTCCAAGAAAGCTTATAATCCAAAGTTTCGAGTTCAAGAACTTCAAGAAAAAGCTTTAAGAACACCATTAGAGAGTCAAAGGTTCAAGCTTTTACATTCAATTTATCAAGCAAGGTATGTGGGGTTATGAACAAGGATCCTCTTTCATCCTTGTACCCAAAAACTAATTTTCAAAGTTGAATTTATATGATTAACAATTTAGGGTTCATACCCAATTATCATTGTTTGAAGATGTTGATGTTTCAAGTGGTTGAATTTTGAATTGCCTCTCTACTTTTGCATGTTTATGTGTGTGAGATGATTTTATATACATTGAAAATTAAAGTTCACCATCTTGACTAGAATTATGCAAGAATTTCAAGATTTTGATTATTGAACCTGAGTTTATGATAACTTGACATGAGTTTGATCATGGGTTTTAAGCCCTAAGTATGAGTATTGATATTTCAAGAAGATGATGCCTTTAAGCATCCCATGATTAGTTTACATTCAGATTTTTTAGAAAAGATTTGATCTTTTGATCCTCAGGTAAGATATGGAATCCATTTTACAATTTTGATTACAGTTATGATCACAATTTTGATTACAGTTTAAAGTAAATAGATGCATAACTAGTTTTCATTGTAAACCCTTATGTTAGTTTTAAAGTAGATTTCCTACAGAATGAGCATACAAATTAAAGGGAGTAGTATTTAGCACCGAGCAAGATGTATGGGTTTAGCGCATCTTACTTCCCCTGAACTACGAGTAATGTAGGTACAAATTCAGATTATATTCCATTTATATATGGATACAGATACAGATTGTGATCACTTAGATTAGGTTATACTCCTTGGCAAGAATATGACACCTCTTCCCAACGTGAGCTTTTCCCATAAGGGAACTAGACGTTGGACACTATGATATCTCACATAGTGTATGTCAGTTAGAAGAACCTCCCTAATAGCAAAACTTTACAAAATAATTTTTAAAAGAATTCTCTACAGAACAGAGTAATTGTAATAGAAAAGAACAATAGAAAAGCTTTTAAAAACTAAGTGTAAAGGCTCACGATTTTTATCAGATATTGTTTTGCATGAGTCATTAGCTATGAAATTTCAGTTTTTAGTTTACAGATACATAGGTGAGTCCTTTTACACTTAGCTTAAATTATTTGAAGACGGACTTGACTTCAGTCCTACTTATTTTACTAGAGAAAGAGTAAAAGTACAGCTTTCAGAACTAAATGTTATGACTCGCTATATTTATACAGTATGTTTTTCTATCCATGGGTATAATTTTTTTTTAGTTTTCAGATATTTCAACTTATGTGAGTCATCTACATTTAACATGCATATTTATGTATTTTGATAACATTGAGATATTATTTCTACTTATGCATTCACCCCCACATGCTCAGTACATTCCAAAAGTACTGATCCACATATATGTCTATGTGATACATTATCTCATAATATAGGTTCAGGGGATCACAATTCCAGTAGCGTGATTGACCGTGAGCATCTCTATCTACATCCCGACAATGGTGAATCCTCATAGTTTGGGGACCTAGTTTTACAAATTTCTATCTTTCCAGATTAGTTTATTCAATTATGTTAGATAGTTTGAGTTAGCTGGGGTCCTGTCCCAGTGACTCTCTAGTAATATCATTAGAGGCTTGTCCGACTATTAGATACATTGCAGTTTTCCAGTGTTAGTTATTTAGATTTTTATCTTAGTTAAGTACTTTCATACATTTCATGCAGTTAAACTCAGTTCAGTTCAAACAGTATTTCAATATTTTAGTGTACCACATGCTTATATTACCTTAATTATTGGAGTCATCAGAATGACTAGCAGGATTTCAGGGTTAGCTCGGGACTACTTGTAGTCCAGAGCATCGTGTAGCATCCCGGGACTCATTTTTGGGATGTTACAAACTTTGTATCAGAACCTAAGGTTATAAGAGTCTTAGGGAGTCAGACAGTCTGCGTTTCATAGAGTATTAATCATGGGTATGAAGTGCGCCATATTTATGAGCAAGAGGATACGGGACGTTTTCAGAAAATCATCTCTTTCTTTCATGATCTATCATGCTTATAGTGTCTCTATCTGTTTTTAACTCGTGCTCTTACATGACAGTTCAAAGATGGTTCTTTGCGAATGTGCATTGACTATCGTCAGCTGAATAAAGTCATAATAAGAAACAAGTATCCTCTTCCTAGGATTGATAAATTATTCTATCAACTCCAAGGTGAAAGTTACTTCTCCAAGATAGACCTTAGATCGGGTTATCATCACCTTAGAGTAAGGGAATGTGATATTCTAAAGACAGCTTTCAGAACCCATTATGGTTATTTTGAACTCCTAGTTATGTCCTTCGGACTAACAAATACCCCAGCAGCCTTTATGGACTTGATGAACAGAGTGTTCAAATAGTACCTAGACATGTTTTTCATAGTCTTTATCAATGATATTTTTGTCTATTCTCTTAGTGAGGATGGTCACCTAGACTATCTTAGAATTATGTTGCAAACTCTTAGAGATCACTAATTGTTTGCCAAATTCAGCAAATATGAATTTTGGCTAAGGTCAGTAGCTTTCCTCGGTCATATTGTTTCCAGTGATGGCATTAGAGTTGATCCCCAAAAGACAAAAGCAGTAAGAAATTGGCCTAGACCTATCTCTCCATCAGATATTAGAAGTTTCTTAGGTTTAGTTGGCTATTATAGGTGGTTTGTTAAAGGGTTTTTGTCCATTGCATCCCCTATGTCTAGATTAACTCAGAAGAAAGTTAAGTTCCAGTGGTCAGATTTTTGTGAGAAAAGTTTTCAGGAGTTGAAGACTCGACTCACTTAAGCTCCAGTTTTAGCACTATCTTATGGTATAGAGGATTCATTGTGTATTGTGATGCTTCAAGGATCGTTCAGGCTTGTGTTTTGATATAGAGAGGTAAGGTTATAGCCTATGCCTCTTGACAACTTAAGCCTCACAAAAAGAATTATCCAACCCATGATCTTGAATTAGTTGTTGTGTTTGCTTTAAAAATCTAGAGGAACTATCTTTATGGGGTGCATGTTGATGTGTTTATGGACCATAAAAGCTTGCAGTATGTGTTTACCAAGAGGGAGTTAAATTTTTATCAGAGAAGGTGGTTAGAATTATTGAAAGATTATGACATGAGTGTGTTATATCATTCGGGTAAGGCCAATTTTGTGGCAGACGCTCTTAGTAGACTGTCTATGGGCAGTGTTGCTCATGTAGAGAGTGATAAGAGTGAACTAGCTCGGGAAGTTCATTGGTTAGCTATATTGGGTATGAGGTTGGTTGAATCAGCTGAAGGGAATGTTTGGGTTCAGAGTAGTTCAGAATCTTCTCTAGTTATCGAAGTAAAAGAGAAGCAGGACAGGGATTCTAGTTTAGTCAAACTGAAGGGGTCAGTTAAAGACTAAAAGATGGAGGTTTTCTCACATGGAGAGATGGAGTGTTGAAATACCAGAGTAGATTGTGTGTGCCATGTGTTGATAATTTGAGACGGTGAATTATGGCAGAAGCATATGGTGCGGATTACTTCATCCATCCAGGAGCCACCAACATGTACTGTGACTTGTGAGAAGTCTATTGGTAAAGCGGTTTGAAGAGTGAGAAGTCTATTAGTGGAGTAGTATGAAGAGAGATATCGCAAAATTTGTAGCCAAGTGTGCGACCTGTCAATAGGTTAAGGTAGAGCACTAAAGACCTGGTGGTGTATTACAGGAGTTTGGTATTCCTACTTAGAAGTGGAAAAAGGTAAACATGGACTTTGGGACTGGATTACCATATTCGCGTCGGCAGCATATTCGATTTGGGTTATAGTAGACAAATTGACCAAATCATCTTATTTCTTGCCAGTTCACACATCCTACACAGTTGAAGATTACGCTAAAATGTATATCAGAGAGTTGGTCAGATTGCATGAAATTTCTTTATCCATTATCTCAGATAGGGGTACTTAGTTTACCTCTCAGTTTTGGAGAGCCTTTCAGAAGGGTCTTGGTACCCAAGTTCATCTTAGTTCATCTTTTCACCCGCAGACGTATGGTCAGGCAGAGAGGACTATTCAGACCTTAGAGGATATGTTAAGGGCATGTGTTCTTAATTTTAAAAGCAGTTGGGATGACAACTTTTCGTTGATTGAGTTTGCCTATAATAATAGTTACTATTTTAGTATTCAGATGGCCCTATTTAAAGCTCTATATGGGCGAAGATGTAGGTCACAAGTCGGTTGGTTAGAAGTGGGTGAGGATGCTTTGATTGGGCCAGATATGGTGTTTGAAGCCATGGAGAAAGTTCAGTTAATTTGAGAGAGATTAAAAGCATCTCAAAGTCATCAAAAATCTTATACAGATGTAAGAATAAGAGATATTAAGTTTGAGTTTAATGATATTATTTATTTGAAGGTTTCACCCATGAAGGGGGTGAAGAGATTTGGCAAAAAGGGGAAGCTTAGTCCTTGGTATATAGGTCCCTAAAGGATTTTGAGTCATTTGGGGAAGGTAGCGTATGACTTGAGCAACCTGCAGACTTGTCATCAGTTTACCCAGTGTTCTATGTATCCTTATTGAAGAAGTACATGGACGATTCAGTTGTTATAGTTCCTCTAGAAAGCATAAATATTCAGAATAGCCTCTTAACGAAGAGCTTCAAGTAGAGATTCTTTATCACCAATTCCGTAGAATAAAGAATAAAGAAGTTCCCTTCAAAGTTCTGTGGCGAAATCAG
>NW_025827666.1:0-2654 GCF_002878395.1 Capsicum annuum | reverse complement strand
ATGATCTCCAACCTCCCTGGCATGCCCTGGTCTATTTTTGGCCTACAGCATGCCCGGACCTCGGGCCCACCCCCGAAATCATAGGATATAACACACCGATTTAGCCCGAAAATTCCCCATTCGCGCCGTTTCACCCATTTTTCCACCCAAATAGCCATAAAAAATTAAATGGACCACACTAGGACGATCCTCAACCTCCCTAGCATGCCTCGGTCCATTTTTGGCCCACCGCACGCCCGAACCTCGAGTCCACACTCAAAACCGTGGGCTATAGCACATCGATTTAGCTTGAAAATGCCCCATTCGCGGTGTTTCACCCTTTCTCCACACAATATACCACGAAAAATTATACAGACCACACTGGGGCGATGCCCAACCTCCCTGACATGCCCCAGTATATTTTTCAACCACAGCACGCCCGGACCCCGGGCCCACCCCTGAAATAGTGAGGTACAGCACATTAATTTAACACAAAAATGCCCCGTTAGCATTGTTTCGCCCGTTTGTCCACTCAAATGGCCACTAAAAATTAAACGGACCACACTGGGACGATCCCAAACCTCTCTGGCATGCGTCGGACAATTTTTGGACCACGGCATACCCAGAACTCAGGCCAACCCCCAAAAACGTGGGCTATAGCACACCGATTTGTTCCAAAATGCCCTGTTCGCGCCATTTTGCCCATTTCTCCACCCAAATGGCCACAATAAAATTAAACGAACCACACTGGGATGATCCCCTAACCTCCCTGGCATGCCCCAACCGATTTTTGGCCTACAGCATGCCCTGACACCTAGGCCCACCCCCTAAATTGTGGGCCAAAGAGATTTGGCCCGAAACTGCCCCATTCGTGCCGTTTTGCTCGTTTGGTCACCCAAGTAGCCACGAAAAATTTAACGGACCACACTGGGACGATCCCAAACCTCCCTGGCATGCCTTGACCAATGTTCAGCCCACAGCTTACCCGAAGCCCGAGCCCACCCCCAAAAACGTGGGCTATAACACACCAATTTGGCCCAAAAAGGCCCCGTTCACGCTGTTTTCCACGTTTCTCAACCCAAATGGCCACAAAAAATTAAACGAACCATACTGGGATGATCCCCAATCTCCCTAGCACGCCCCAGTCAATTTTTGGCCCACAGCACGCTCGAACCTCAGGCTCGTCCCCGAAATTGTTAGCTATAGCAAACCGATTTAACCCAAAAATGGCCAGTTTGTGCCATTACGCTCGTTTGTCCACCCAAATAGCCATGAAAACTTAAACGGACCATATTGGGACTATCCCCAACCTCCTTGGCATACCCCATTTGATTTTTGACCCACAACATGCCTTGACCCCCGAACTCACACCAAAATCGTGGGATATAGCACACCGATTTGGCCTAAAAATGCCCCATTCGAGTTGTTTCGCCCGTTTCTCCTCCCAAATGGCCACGAAAAATTAAACGAACCACACTGGAACAATCCCCAACCTCCCTGGCATGCCCTGATTGATTTTTGGCACACAGCACGCCCGAACCCCGAGCTCACCCCGGAAACCGTAGGCTATAGCACATCAATTTGGCCCGAAAATGCCTCGTTCGCGCCGTTTCGCCCTTTTCTCCACGTAAATAACCACTTAAAATTAAACGGACCACACTGGGAAGATCCCCAACCTCGCTGGCTTGCCCCGGTCGATTTTCCCCCCACAGCACGATCGGACCCCCGGCGTACCCCCAAAACCGTGGGCTATAGCATACTAATTTGGCTCGAAAATGCCCGGTTCGCGCCATTTAGCCCATTTGGCCACCCAAATAGCCTCGAAAACATAACTGGACCACACTAGGATGATCCCCAACCTCCCTGACATGTCTTGATTTATTTTCATCCTATAGCGCGCCCGGACCTCGGGCCAACCCCCAAAATCATGGGCTATAGTATACCGATTTGGCCCGAAAAAGCTCGGTTCACGCTGTTTCACCCGTTTGTCCCCCAAATACCCACAAAAAATTAAATGAAACACACTGAGATTTTTGTCCTACAGCACGCCTGGACCCCGGGCCACCCTCAAAAGCGTGGGCTATAGCACATCGATTTGGCTCTAAAAAGCCCCAGTTATGCCGTTTCGCCTGTTTGCCACCCAAATGGCAATGAAAAATTAAACGGACCACACTGGGATAATCTCTAACTTCCCTGGCATGCCTCGATCGATATTTCGCCCACACCATGCCCGGACCATGAGCCCACCACCAAAAACGTGGGTTATAGCACACCGATTTCGCTTGAAAATTCCCCGTTCGAGCCATTTCGCCCGTTTGTCCACCCAATAGCCATGAAAAATTAAACAGACCACGCTGAAACGATCCCCAACCTCCCTGGCATGCCCTGGTAGATTTTTGAACCACAGCACGCCCGGACCCCGAGCCCACCCCCGAAACCATGGGCTATAGCAAATCGATTTCGCCTGAAAACACCCCGTTCATGTCGTTTCTCCCGTTTGTCCACCCAAATGGCAATGAAAAATTAAACAGACTACACTGGGACAATACCTAACCTTCTTGGCATGCCCCAAATAATTTTTGGCCTACAGCATACCCTGACACCCGAGCCCACCCCCTAAATCGTGGGCCATAGCACACCGATTTGGCCCAAAAATGCCCCGTTTGCACCGTTTT
>NW_025827665.1:0-2507 GCF_002878395.1 Capsicum annuum | reverse complement strand
TTACTAATTCCAATACTTTCATACTTTGGCATGATCACCTGGGGCATCTTGGGTCTATAATGATGAGACGAATCATAGAAAATTCAAATAGGCATCCATTAAAGAACTTAAAGGTTCTTTTAAATGGTGAATTTTCATGAAATGATTGTTCTCAACGCAAGCTAATTGTGAGGCCATCACCAACAAAAGTTGGGATTGAGTCCCCTGTGTTCTTGGAATGAATACATGGGGATATTTGTGAACCCATTCACCCACCTAATGGGTCGTTTAGATACTTTATGGTCCTAATAGATGCTTCTTCTAGATGGTATCATGTGTGCCTATTGTTATCTCGTAACTTGGCATTTGCAAAATTGTTGGCACAAATAATACAATTACGGGTAAAGTTTTCTGATAATCAGATTAAGTATATTCGCCTTGATAATGCTGCAGAATTTTCATCCCAAACATTTAATGACTATTGCTTATTGATTGAGATAAGAGTGAAACATCTTATACCTTATGTTCATACTCAAAATGGCCTTGTCGAGTCATTAATTAAATGTCTGCAGTTGATAGCAAGACCATTACTTAGAAAACTAAGTTGCCCACTTCTGTTTGGGGTCATGCGATTTTGTATGCTGCAACACTTGTTCTTCTTAGACCAATAATTTATCATAAATTTTTTCCGTTGCAATTGGTTTTGGGTAAAGAGCCTAGTATATCTCATTTGAGATTTTTTTAGTGCAATGTATATGTGCCTATAGCACTACCAAATCGCACCAAGATGGGCCCCCAAAGAAGGTTAGGAATCTATGTTGGGTTTGAATCATCCTCTATTATTCTCTATCTTGAACCATTAATGGAAAATATGTTCACTGCTCGATTTTCAGATTGTTGGTTTGATGAGATAGTTTTCCCAAAATTAGAGGAAGAAGATAGTGACTTCAAAAGAGAAATTTTATGAAAAAATCCATCACTATCTCATCTTGATCCACGTGCTTCTATTTGTGAGCAAGAAGTACAAAAGATTATTTATCTGCAGAAAATTACAAATCAAATTCCAGATGCATTTATAGATTTGAAAAGGATCACCAAATCACATATTCCTGCAGAGAATGTCCCAATTCGAATTGATGTCCCTAAAGGATCATCCACTAGTATCATAGCTAATGAATCTAAAGCACGATTAAAGCGTGGTAGACTATTAAGTTCTAAGGATCAAAATCCTATAAAAAGAAAAACAAATGGTCAAGATAACACTACGAAAGATCCTCATATGGAAGTTGAAAATATAAGCAATATTGATATCCCTGAAGGAATCAATCAGCCTAAGACTCAAGAAAATGAGGAACTATCCATAAATTCAAGTGATGTTGGAACTAATTTGAATCGATCTGAAATAGTAGAGGATTATGTCTTTGTATATAATGTTGCAACAAAAATCATGAAAGATAGTAAGGATCTTGAACCTTGATCTGTCACAGAATGTCGATAAAGAAATGACTGGCAAAAATGGCAAGAAGTAATTCAATCTGAATTGAATTCACTTGTCAAACGTAAAGTTTTTAGACCTATAGCTCAAACACCTAATGGTGTTAAACCTGTTGGCTATAAATATGTCTTTGTACGAAAAAGAAATGAGAAAAATAAAATACAAAGGTATAAGGCACGCCTAGTTGCACAAGAATTTTCACAACGGCCTGTTGTCGATTATGACGAGACATATTCACCAGTTATGGACACAATAACGTAGCGTTATCTTATTAGTTTCACTGTCCATAAGAGACTTGAAATGCATTTGATGGATGTGTTAACAACCTATCTATATGGATCACTTGATAATGAGATATACATGAAAATTTTTGAAGGATTTAAAATTCCGGAAGCATATAGCTCAAACCCTTAGGAAATGTATTCTATTAGATTGTAAAAATCATTGTATGGTTTGAAGTAATCTGAACGCATATAGTATAACCTTCTTAGTTAAGGAAGGTTATACGAATGATGAAATTTGGCCATGTATTTTTATAAAGAAAACAACGTCGAAGTTTGTTATATTTGTCATCTATGTCGATGACATAAACGTTATTGGAACTCCAATATAGCTTCAAAAGGAAATTGATTACCTAAAGAAAGAATTTGAGATGAAAGATCTCAGAAAGACAAAATTATGCGTTGATTTGCAAATTAAGCATTTGACAATCGGTATCTTTGTCCATCAATCTGCCTATACAAAAAATGTATTGAAAAGATTCTATATGGATGGATCACATCCATTAAGTACTCCGATGGTTGTATAAGGATCCATTCCAACCTCAAGAAAAGAATGAGGAACTCCTTGGTCCTGAAGTACCGTATCTTAGTGCAATTGGTGTACTATACAAAGAGGCCTGATATAGCCTTTTCAGTTAATTTGTTAGCAAGATATAGTTCTGCTCCTACTTGGAGACAATGGAATGGGATCAAACACATATACGATATCTAAAAGGGACTGCCGATATGGGCTTATTTTATTTTAAAAATTG
>NW_025827664.1:0-5595 GCF_002878395.1 Capsicum annuum | reverse complement strand
TTCAATTACTCTATTTTGGATTGCTTCGCGTGCCAGTACATTTGTGCTGACCACCCTTCCTTCTAGGTTTTGAGACTCAGTTTAGGGGTCCAGATGATTAGTAGATATTTCAGATCGCAGATTAGATTGTGAAGTGGTGAGCCTTTTATATTCCAGAAGGCATGTTTACTTTCAGATATTTATCTCTAGTTATATTTTGGTCTACTGGGGTCTTGTCCCAGATTTCAGACTGTTGTTATTAGTCATGTAGTAGAGATTTCACAGACGGATTTCAGATGTTGATAGATGCTGTGAGACTTTATTTCCCATTATTGATTTTATTAGACTTATGATCATGTTTCCGTAATATTGTGTATCTTCTGTGTTTCTTTTATAATATGAATTATGTGCATGATTACCAGATAGACAGGGGTGTTTCAGGCCTTCATGGTTCTTGATTCTCGTCACGGCCAGGGCCCTGGTTTGGGTCGTGATAAACTTGGTATCAAAGAACGGTTCATGGTCCCAGGGTGTCTTCGAAATCGCGTAGGGTAGAGTCTTATTTATGGTTGTGTAGCGCGCCATACTTATAAGAAGGAGGCTACTAGGCATTTAGGAATGTCTCTCTTTCTTCATGTTCTAGTTTATGCAATAGAGTCAGAATATTCCTCTTTCATACTCTAATTCGTGCTATGTTGTCTCCCATACGAAAGTAAAAAGCCATCCCAAATTCTTTCCTTACTCTAATGTCCTCAGATACGTCTCATTATTGAGGTGATTCAAGTACAGAAGTTTAGAATCTAAATGGTATGATCCTTTCTGATTGAAAGATATAAGAGTTAAAATTTGTGCAAGGACTTGAGAAGAGTCCGTTAGTACTTCAATGTGTATTGATTCCGATGTAAACTTTGATCCTGATGGAATTGTGCTTTTCAGCTTGAGGTATTAATTGCATTTAGTCCCCTTCAAATTTAGGTTACAAGTGTCTTGCTTAAGGGGGGATAATGTGTAGTAGAATGTTGAAACTGTATTTCCACCCGAATAGTAGTATGAGTTAAAGTGTTGTTGTCATGACCTATTGGTAGTGAAATTAGACCAAGAAGTTGGTGATCTGAAGTCACAAAGTTAGAAGTTAGAGTGAGGGTGACTTTTGTGTAAATGAATATTTAGTTGAATAACCGATGTTCGAGAATGATTTACCCCCTTATGGTGATAGACTAATGTGGTAACTAGTAACATGTATGGATGGTATAGTAGTCCATGGAGGAAGTATTTGACTCCAATTTTATTTCTATAGAGTAATATGTGTATTCTTAGTTCATTGAATATTGGGTATTAAATCTCTATCTCATGAAATATTGTCATCAAACTGTTGTTGAAAAATAAAGTCTAGTGAAGCCGTGTGGGGCTATTTCAATTCGCTAGCATAGTTGACTTGTCATTCATCCCATTTTCTTGTTCAAAATACAAAATAAAAGTCTAGTGAAGACGTGTGAGGCCTATTTCGATTCACTAGCAACTTGTTGTCCAACTTATTGTTCTTGTGTAGGTTTAATGTATGTATAGCTAAATCTAGTTGCATGAGATTGGGCCGGTAAAAAGATGATTCATCCGTGTGCGTTAGTTTATTAGTAGAATATACAGAAGGAGTTATTAGGCGAGGTGAATTGTCCTTTCTTGATGTATGAAAATGGCCAGATTAGCCAGTAGGTTATAATTATAGACTCATGGTTGTTGTGGACTTTGAAGATAGTGTAAATGTACGCTTAGGTAAGTAATTGTGATGTGATAAAGCAGTATAAGTAGATACGATTGTACTAATATAAGGATAAGGTTGACCATGTCTATTATGAGGCTTTAACCCCCTTGACCCTCTTTTCATTGGTAGTTGTAAACTAGTGCTACTTGTGAGAAGGTATGTAGTAGATTTTTGAGATATTTGGGTAGAATGTCCCAATTTGATGGATTAGTATATTTATATTATATTGCATTCTTCATTAGTGGTAGATGATTGATACTATAGGCTTGAATTTAAATGGTATGGTTGTAAATAGTGGTAAGAGTTTGATGATGCATGTTTTGTGGGATTAAATTAGTAGGCTTGAGGTTCTGAAATAGTACATGCTAATGGATTATGATAAGGAAAACCGTTAGGTCATGATCAATTATTGTGGTTATGAAGTTCTAGTGCACTAGTGTTTCGTGATGTTTATTTATAGTTTCCAAGTGAAAATTTTGTGTAAGGTTGGGTTGTAAATCATGCATAGCACTAGATATTAAGTTTGAATAGTTGATGTCCATGAAGGTGGATGTGAAGATTTCTTGGTTAATGAATACTAGTCGTATAGAAATGATCTAATAGGCTTGAACAGTGCATGCAATAGATTAAGTTTATTTGATTTGTAGTGATGTATGATATTGTATGTGTGATGTAGAAGTATGCCTAAGGTGACATAAGGTTGCGGCATTCTTTCTAAGGCTATTATATATTGCATGTGGCTAGTAGTACCGTTAAGTTGCATGATAGAGAAAGACTAGTAGATGTTATATAGGTTCTAAATATTTAGGTTAAAGAGTTTTGATTGATAGTGTTGATCCTTTTATATGATCTTGATTCTCATAGTAATGAGGCATAAGTTGGGAGTTCCGATTTTAGTACTCTATGTAGAAAGTGGTTTGGTTCATCAAAGGATTGGTGATATCCATGTTAAGTGTTAGAATCTAAGTTTGAGTTTTGAAGGTTGAACCGATAGAAACAAGTGTGCAAACTAATGTATTCCAGAAGGTAGTCATTTGGGTTAAGTTCTATGATATGCATGCATTGTCATTTTTTTTAGACCCTAGAGTGCAGCAAGTGTAGTTCAGTTAGAATCTGGTAAAGGATCTCCCAAACTCTAAATGATGACGTGAAACTGAGGGGGAGATGATAGAACAAATAACCAAGTAAGGCTCTCTGATTCTAATAGTGATCCAGTATGATTTAGAACATCAGAAAGTGTGGGTGGATCTCAACCCATTCCTACGTCAGTATTTTTTTTAGTTATCCGGATGCTTACTTATGCCTTACGATTCAGTTCCGTGATCATAGTTCATGATTCCGGTATATGATAGAGAGTCACGTACTCTTCCAGTTCCAAGATAATGAGTTCTAGTTCATTCAAGTAGTCGGAATCGCATTCCTTATGTTATGAACTCTAGTTGAGGTCATGCAACTAATGACATATGTACTCACTCTTTATAGTGTGCTTAGTCCCGTATAAAGGTCTTTTCATGCTTGAGGGTCCCTTCCTATGCAATGATAGTGGTGATGATGTAAATTTTCTTGTTTATGGAAGATCATAGTATGCTTGTTTAGATAAGGCCATAAGTATGAAGTAAGATTTGGGGCCAAGTCTTTGATAAATTGGGATGGTTAGTGGAAAAGTTGGTGTGTGTATGTTTTTAGGATAGCGTGTGGGAGTTATATTGATAATAGTATAGAAACTATGTGTATTATGTATTTATGGGTGATTGCCTTGGAGTTGACATGTGGTTATAAATTAGGCTTGAATGATGTTTTGGGATTGTAGTGGAAGGTCACAATATACATTAGCGACTTCATATTAAGAGTTCAAAGTAGTCATTGAAGTGGTAAGGCATGTTATACTTAGGATGTGATCTTTAAAGGAGATATAGAAGATTCCATCATATGGTTTAGAATAATAGCGTGGTCTAGCATGTGGAATTTTTTATTACTTAGAGTTAGGCTTGATCACGGCGAAGGGATTAAGTTAGTTCCAACATTAGTAGAAAGATTTGTCAATGCTCATATGAGAATTTTAAGTTGAGTTGAATGAATATGATATTTATAGGGAATAGTATGGTTAAGGGATATTAGGGAAGTGCGCTAAGCCTGAAACTAAGAAGTTGTATTGCCAAAGGTCTGAATATTCAATCCTAATTTAGGATTTATATGTCTATATTCCAGACTGCAAAGTAGTGTCAATGTTGTGATTTCCTCAGTTGGATGTCTTGTGTAATCCATACCCATGATTCATGGCTCCTTATTACCGCTAGAATTTCTTTAGAGAATTGTGCTGAAGAGATACTCTAGTTAAGTATGAGGGTGTATTATAATTCAGTCTGTATGCCCAATAAGTCAGTTTGGCAGTCAAATTCGCATGACTTGTTTTCTCGTCTTTCCACTTATTCATGCTACTCTAAATCTCTGACATGCTACTATTCCAAGATAGAGTATACCAATAGTTACTAGTATAGCCCAGTTCATGCATGATGCCTTAATTCAGATTCCAGATGTTCAGTTATGATTCAATTCGTAGGTGCCCTGTGCATCGCCTTAGTTTTTGGAGTATCTTAGTGAATTGAGCATTCATAGATGGACATAGGGTCCCAAGGGGGAGATACCCCATTCAACTGCATTCATAGATTCTTATTACAAGCTTTGCACTAGTTATCATTGCGTATTCAGTCATACATCATACTTCAGTTCAGTCAGATATGCATGCATTAGAAATGCATGTTTAATCGAAAAGTTCAGTTTATTAGTGTATTCAGTTCTGCGTTCATGAGAACAACTCAGTAACAAATCCATGCATCAGATATGCATGATTTATTATGAGAACTCAGCCTATGAGTCGCTTTAGTTGTGTATTCCATGCCTCGGATATGCATGTCCGGCATAAGCATTTAAAACATCAGTAGTTCTAATCTTATAGTCATGTTTCCAATCAGTGTATTCTTTCTTAGGGAACATATCATGTCCGCGTTATCCCATACCCTTAAGTCTTCGATAATCTATCCATCATTCGGGGATGAATGGTCCTAACGGAGAGATAATGTAATGCCCCACATTTTGGGCTACAATATAGACCATGATTCCGATAGTTGATAATCCCGAAGACATAAATCCTATGTCCATATGGCATGTTAATTATTTGCGTAGTATGTGAATCCATTCAAGCTTGAATAGAGGTCCTTCAACTCAAGGACGAGTTGAAACTATTTCGATCGATTAAGTTTTAGTGGACGTTGTAATTTGTGTCAGATTTCATCAACCATAACTCTTTGTATATGTCAAATTAGAGAGCCTACTATGTGTGAAATGATAGGTCTTCGAGTTATCTTTCCAACGATACCAATTTGCTAAAATCCGGCACCCGAGCAAAAAGTTATGGCCTTTAAAAGTAGTATACGTCGCCTAACCAATCGCACATGGCCACTGGAAAACATAGGGATAACATAGACGCCACCTATATAAACATAGGCGATAATGTAAACATGGGCGATAGCATAGGTAGCGCCTATGTAAACATAGGCAATAACATAGGCGGCGCCTATGTAAACATAGGTGATAGCATAGGCGGCGCCTATGTAAAGGTTTCAAGTGACTTAAATACTCCGTTTTCGGGGCAAAATGGTCCTTTTTCCACCCTTATTTTGCAATAAACACGAAATTCAGTTCCCAAAAACCCCAAAATACACCTTCATTCATTAAAATTGTTCAAGAACTCTCTAGGGTTTCAAAATAAAAACCCAAGTAGTTCAAGATTCAACCATGGGTTTTCAAAACAAATTAGAGATTCGGAATCCCCAATCCACAAGCTTCAAGAATCATCT
>NW_025827663.1:0-2422 GCF_002878395.1 Capsicum annuum | reverse complement strand
CTAATTTTGACTCTAACATATTTATTCTAACTCTAACTCTAACATATATCTCTTCCGTACCTTTTAAATTACTGTGCTCTGATACCATTTGTAGGGGGGTGCGCGGATTTAATAGATTAAATAGATTCACTAGGTAGATGTATATGTAGATGAATAATCAAAAGGTTAAAATAATAGTTAATTTATATCCTTAGCTTTTTTTTTACTTCAACAATCCACTTGATATAGATAAGAGGAAATATATTATTAAATCAATTCATAGATTACTTGTTTGTAAACATATTAAATCAGTAGCCAAGTGAATAAAATAATTGTTATCAAATTTCAATTAATTAGTTAGCGAGTTTTGATGATAAATTTTTGGATTTAATGGATAAGAAAATGGTCATTTAATTGTAATTGTGTTTTTTCTTGTTTTTACTTATTCATATATACCACATCTTTACATGATGTTTAAGGATAAAAATAACATCATGAACTAATAAATAAGATGACAAGAGATAAAAATATTATTTATCTAAACTGAACTATTAAAATAAAGAGCACTGCTAAAGGTCCAAATAAATTTGAAGTGACATTCTTGTAAACTTAAATGTTTCTTTCCATTAACTGACTCTTATATCCTTTTTATGTTTTTTTTTTTAAACTAAACCGGGCTAACGCCCATTTTATATTACTAAAATTAACATATATACACTAACTAAAATTACCTAATTACATTATATATCAATTTACTAAAATATTTACACATATCCCAAATTATTTACATAAATCCCTTTACTTTCCATTTTCTGTCTCTTAAACATTATACATCTCACAATTCCAATAGTTCATCCGTAATTTACTCCCCTATATGCTCCCACATAAATTCCTTTCCTTTTAACTTTCTCTCTTTTAATCATTACACATGTGAAACACTGATTTTGACAAAAAAAATAGTACAATATTTTTTAGGTATTCTTCTTCCTCATTTGTACAATTATTTCTTGAAAATATTTATTTTTCTGTGGTAAAGTTGAGATCTTTACTCGGATTTAGTGTTGGTTTTTCATATGGAGTTTATTCTATTATTAAAATAATTGTATATTTTTCAATATAATACCAATGATTTTATCTATATTTTTATCTGTTATTGCTACTGAATAATTTGCACTTATTATAAATTTAAATTTTTGGTATATTAAATTTCCTTTTATGGCAGTTATTATACTTTTTTCTATAGGTCTTATACTACTATCATCTGTTAAATATAGTTCTATTGGTGTATCTATTCCTTCTCTAAAACATGTTTTTATCAATATCTCTGTACCTCCAAGGTGTACATATTTTATTGGGTCTCTGCTTTTTATATCGTTTATTTCTTTATTTGTTATCCTTTTTGTTACTAGTAGTATACTAGCTTTACCTTTTGCATATCTGCAGTCTATTACATGTTCTTTTTGGCTTACTACATAATATTCTTCCTTTTTCCTAGTAAATATCTTTTTTATTGTTGGTATTTTAAATATTTTTTCTACGCTTAAGTCTAACTCTTTTCCTTTTATTTCATCAAATACATTGTTATCAAATATTATTTTTTGATTTGTTCCTTCGTCATTTAAATATTCTTCTTTTGTTATTATTTTTATATCTTCTTCAGTCATTTGGTTTATTTGTATATCTTCTTCAGTCATTTAATTCTTCTAATACACTATCTATTTCATTATCTTCTATTACATTATCTGTTTTATTCTCTGAAATTTCATATATACTGTCTTCACTTTCTAATTCGTAATCTATATAATCTATCTGCATATATTCTATATTTTTTATTTTTATTTCTGATATTTGTTTATTTTTTGGGTTTTTAGGTAATTTACAATCTCTAGCTAGATATTCTAATTTTCAGCAATTATAACAAGTACATTCCTTTATAAATTTCTTTTTCCTATATGGTCTTTTATGTTTATAATTTTTTACATAATATCTTTTTCTTGGTTTCTTATACTTATATTTTGATTTTTTGTATTTTTTATATTTCTTATGTCTTTTTCTTTCCTTATAATATCTTTCTTCGCATCCAAATTGAGGTGCTATTTTATCTTTGCGACATGCTAAATTTCTTATTAATGTTTTTTCCATTTTTATTTCTTCTCTATATTTTTCACATAGATTTCTATACCATTGTTGTAAAAATTTCGTTCTTACTCCTAGAGTATCTACTATTTTTGCTTCATCCCAATTCCTTATTATTTTTGAACTAAATGGTTCAGGTAATTTACTAAAATATAATTTTCTTATTTCTTTACTTTCTTCTGTATTATATGCTCCTTTATAATAATATTCTTTAAACGCGCAAGTATATTCATCTATGTAGCACATATTACATATAATTTTAACATTAAATTCCTATTTGTATCTTTCTCTTCATTTTGTTCTTCTT
>NW_025827662.1:0-1753 GCF_002878395.1 Capsicum annuum | reverse complement strand
ATATACACTCTGATGAACTAACGGTTAATTTAGCTTACATTATTATATTATAACTTCAACAATATATTGTTATCATCGATCGTATGATAACAGCGTATTCAACATATAATTGGATACATATAGTTAGTTTTTGACTACGTACTACGTTATCACTTCACAAGATATACATATATATCTATACACAAAAAAAATCGACTATCACATTCTAAATACGTATTATATACATCAAATACACATGGAGAAAATACATCCTTTCACTCCTAAACTTGTCCATATAACTTACTTTAGACCCTAAACTACACGGACAATTATATACCCCCTTAATAACTTTTAAGTGAATTTTATACCACCTCGACTATCACATTCTAAATGCATACTATACACATCAAATACACGAGAAGAAAATACATCATTTCACCCCTGAACTTTTTTGTATAACTTACTTTAGACCCTAAACTACATAGGCAATTATATACCCCCTTAATAACTTTCAAGTGAATTTTGTATCACTCCCAAAACATTATACTACTCTCACTACGAAGAGTGCAGTACACACGTGCCATGTTGGAGCCATATAAATAAATTATTTTAAAAAGAAAAATCTCCCATATATATATGTATGTGTGTGTGTATGTGTGTATATATATATACATATATATATAGAGAGAGAGAAAAACTTACCCCTAATTATTCTTCTCTACCACCCACCTGTAACACTGTCTCCCGCCACTCACCCCCGTTCTTAATTTGGAAATTTCAACTCCAATCCCTTTTCTTTTTTTAGTCTGCATCGTGAGCTAATTTTTGAAATCATTATCAACATCAAACTTAAACCACTTTAAGATTTTTGATAGACAAGAAAAAAAATATTGAGAAACATGAATGTGGAGTCAAATCAATTCTCTAAATATACTTATTTGAGCCCATTTCAAGTCTCAAGCACAAAGTACTTGTTTCGCAAGTCAATTTTTTTTCTTATATCATGTCCAAACTCGCCACCCCACCCCTATTTTCAATTTGTAACTCATCTCCCTTCCCTTCGTTTTTTATTCATATGTAAATCTCATTTTCCCTCCTCACTCCACCCTTCCCTTTCCTTCAAAATTCTAACTCGATCATTTTTTGAGGTTCATTATTTTTTATTTTTGATCAAATCGTTGGAATTTTGATTCTTAAAAGTATTTTTATGTATTTGATTAGAGATGATTGATGGATATGAGTAAAAAAATAATAATCGTTGAAATTTTTATTCTTGAAAATATTTTGCTATGCATTTGATATAAGATGGTTAATGGGTAAAAGTGAAAAAAAGAAATAATGTTAAAATTTTGATTCTTGAAAATATTTGCTATGTATATAATTGGAGATGATTGATAGGTAGAAGTGACAAAAAAAAAAGAAATAGAGGAAGGAGAAGAGAAGGGGGCCGGGAGGGGAGGTGTGAGAAAGAAGAAATGAAAGAAAAATTATAAAATTTAAAGTGGGTCCATCTTTTTTTTTTCACCTTTTTTGGCCATTTACGCGTTGATGTTTTTAAATTTTCCACCTCAGCTATTGGGGTGATATCAAATTGAGTGAAAGTTGTTTAGCAGGGGACATAATTACTCGTAATGCTAAAGTGTTAAATTGAGTTTTGTGGACAAGTTAAGGGATATTTTAATGTATTTTCTCAATACACGAGTATATAACCCTATAATGCAATACATTACTATAACTACAATAGTATATTATTATTTGTTCGTTTCAAATTCAA
>NW_025827661.1:0-1232 GCF_002878395.1 Capsicum annuum | reverse complement strand
GTTTCACTATCTTCTGAATCATAATTATCTGTTTCTTCAACATCTATTGTATTTATTTCTAATTCCCTAGTTTCTATTTCTTTATTGTTTATTTCTAATTTTTCTTTAAATTGATTTATCTCGTTTAATAATTTTTGTTCTTTATCTTTTTCTTTTTTTTCTTTCTGTCTTTTTTTCATACAGATCTTTTAGCATTTGTAGTTCTTTTTCTAATTCAGCAATCCTACTATTTTTAGTTTCTTCTATTTTTCGTATTTCTTCTGTAGTTTGTTGTTTTAGTTTTTCTATTTCATTTTTTATATTTATTTTTTCATTTTATTTTTCTATTCTTACCATAGCTGTCAATTTATCTTCTAATTTTAATTCTTCCTTTTCTAACATTAAATATAAATGTTCACCTATTTTCTTATACCTTCTTCTTAAATTAGAAAATACTATTTTTATTTTTAATCCTTCATGATTTTCATATATTTTTCATCTATTATAAATTCTTGTTTAATTATTTTATTTAAATGTATATAAGTTATGTTAATATATATATTCTAGACTATCTATTGTTGATTCTAAATTTGATATTTCTTCTTTTTGTGCATTTATTGAGTTTTTGCTAACTCCAGCAATTATGTTATACTGTAGTCTTTTCTATCCTTATTTTTAATTCTTTACGTTTTCCAGTTATTATTTGTTTTAATTCTTTATACTTTTGTAATTTTTGTACGTTATTCATCTAAACAGTATTTATATTCTGAATAATTACTAGTTAAGGCTTTAATTTTTTTAAAAGCATCTCTATTTTTAAATGATCTTCTCATAATTAATTAATCAAATAAATTCAAATATATACTACTTTCATAATTTTAAACAACATAGTCTCTGATATCAATTGTAGGGGGGATTTAAACCTAGGAGAAATCTCCCCCTAAACTAGACACTTTTAATGACTATATTGTGGATGCTCTTGTGTTATGGTATGAGAAGGGGTTTCTATTTACAGAGTTTCAAAATCTTTTCTCCAAGAAAATAGTTTGACAAATATGGAAAAATAAAAGTGATTATGGTATTACTTTTATTTTCCTTCTAAGAAAAGTAAAACTTAAATTTAGTAAGAAAATCAGAGCAAAAACCCTAACAAATCTCCCTTTTTTGGCTTGATTTTCTGCAAAATATTCTTGATCCTCCTCCTTCTTGTGCATAATCTCCGTTCTTCACATATTCTTCATATATCACTGCTG
>NW_025827660.1:0-4537 GCF_002878395.1 Capsicum annuum | reverse complement strand
TTTTAAATGGTCTTCGCATAATTAATTTAATATTTTCGTAGGTAATTTTTTAACTTTAAATCTAATTCTAATTCTATAACTAAATCTAATTCTAATTCTCTAACTCTAATATCTATCAGTTAGAAAAGTGATCAAAATGATAACCCTTCTGCACCATTTGATCAATCTACTTGTGCTGATATTTCTAATGGAGAGTTTTGTGATTCCATCCAATTATTAGCTAGAACTATGACCACTCAATTAAATTAAAAAGTCGCAGTACCTATAAACTCTATTAGTAAGAAGACACAAAGAGAGAGAAACAAGGTCATATTTGGGAATATTAACTCTAATTGCCAGAAGATTGCTAGTGAGAACCGATCTTATTTTCCCCAAAGGTCATTAGGGCTAACCCTTTCATCATCTAGTACTTAGTTTCTGTTACCCAGGCCTCATTATGATTAGAAGGGGGGAGTGTCTAGCTCTTATCCTTAGATAAATATAGTAAATAAAAAATCCTACCCCACTTAAAACAAGTTTGGCAAACACCATATAAGAGAATGTATGGAAGACTATAAAGGTTGTTTTGGTTGTGGCGATCTAGTACACAGGTTGAGAGATTGTCCGGTAGCTTTGTCAAAGGGTAGGGAGGTTATCTAATAGTCTCAGCCTACTTTCTAACCCCTCCAGGTTACCCAAATCAGAAGGATACCTTTCCTAGTGCAACATGTGGTCAATACTAATCATAATTTCATTCATCTTTCAGACATCTAGGTGAGGTATGTTTTCAAATTTTCTTCTATATGAATTTATATTCCTCAGGCCCTTACCCTACAAAAATGGTGAATAATTATATCTTAGAAAAAATTTGTGATAGTGCAGAGTAGTTGTAAGGTGGACAATAAAAGAGAGATTTTCTTAGCCGGTATAAGAAAGTACATAGTCTAAATAGTTCCTAAAGTGGTATATCTTGATCGTTTGAGTGAGTTTCGTTAGAGAGTAATGAAAATAAAGACTTGCAACTTTGTATGGTGACTGTGATATAAGAGGGAGATGTTAAAGTATTGAACAAGTTAGGTTTTGGAGAATTAGGTAGTATGTTAGCAAGTTCTAGAATAAAGATAACTGGAGGTAGAGACCTATTCTTATCCTAGCCTCTTCAGAAGACTTATGTTATTATGACACTTACTATTTATGTGCATTATCTTGATGTACTCACTTTATTTAAATATATGTTTATTCTCAGGACAAAGTATAAAGAGTTATAGTCTCGCTCAAAAATCCAAATTTGCTCTGTGAGCCAATGAATATCAGTCTCACACCATGTAACTTAGGACTTACTCAACCATAATTTCTTAGTGTGTTTTGTCCTGCATACTCATAATATGTTCTTAATGATTAGTAAATTCACCATAGGCTAGGTATATTCCCAGATAAAACATTTTGAACAAGCTCATTTATACTATATTATACTCATCAGGCCCTTGTTGAGTATCAAGGGTTATGAGTCTTTTAACCATGATTCTGTCGTACTCCTCTTACCTTAGATCTTTCTAGAAGAGTCTTTGTTACTTTAATATACCATGGTAGTAGGGTTGGTGATAGCTGACCACCAGGCTTGGCTTTGATACTTTGGGAATATAGCTTGTAGATTTTGGTGTTGGGTGGATAGTTAACCCAAGATTAAAATGCAGATTTGGTAGTGTAAATTTTGACCCTAGTGTTTATCTCATACAAATTTCCCCAGTCGAATGTAACACTGAAGCCATACTTGTGATTCCTTTCCCTATATATAACTAAAAATACTAACAAAGAGCGTTGGAAGTAACAAAGTTCTTTTCTCAATTAGAAATTTCATACTAGTATCCATTACCTCATAGTTATAGGCATATGTTTTAGTCACCAATACTTTAGTGAGTTTTAAATTCTCAGTATGGATAAGTCTATATAGCTAGTGGTTTATTTTAGAGATCATGTGAATGATACCAGTGAAGTTTTCCTTCCATCCATACTTTCCTAAGTCCATGGTCGTGCTTATTCCATGTGAGTCCTTTTAGAAATTTACAATGTATGTGTATTGACCTTCCACATCATTTTCTATATTTCAATATTTATTCACCAATTAGAGATTTTCTGTAGTCTCCCCAAGTCATTTATGACTTAATAGAGATGAAATTTTGGTTATTGGGCAGTTCATTTGGGTTTCTAGAGCTAATTTTGTATTTTGAAGTCGACGTTGGTAAGGATTGGCTATCGGGCATAAACGCTAGGTTAATAATCTCTTATGCTAATTTTGATAGTTCCATCAGGTCTAGAATGTCAATTTTATGCTAAGGGGACCCTTGGTTCGGTCCCGAGGGTTTCAGACTCATTTTGGACTATGAGATGGATTTTGATAAAAAAGTTCCTTGGCTGTGAGGCCAACATTTCATCAAAATGACTTCGAATTGAAATTTTGATGGTGTCGTTGAGTTTAGAATATCAAATTTTATAGGGTATTATAGTTCATTTGTATTTATGGTATTTCAAATAAATCTCTAAGGGTCGATGGAAACTTGGCAAGCACCAAATTCAGCTGGTGCAACCGCTTTAAGCGGTAGTTGCTTTAGCAGCCAAGGATGGTCCTATCACGACCCGAACTAGGGCCTGGCCATGATGGGTATCTTAAGTCCACTGAGGACCAGAGACCACCCTTTTTCCTAGTTAAACAGAACATGATACGCTACTCAACAAATGAGTTTCAAACATATAACAAGTAGAACGCCCTGGGAGTACCCCCTGGATGTCATACGATGCTTAAGACTATGAATAGCCCTAAGCTAACCCATGATATCTATTCAGCTTGAAACTTGCATGAAAAGTGAACTAACATATATAGAAGCCAAAGTAGATAAATTCACGGCTTAATATTAAATCTTTAACTTTGGAAACCTTAAACAAACTCCTTGAACTTAAAAAGTACACAGTCTGATAAGCCTATACTGCTAACTAGACAGCCACTAGGATAGACCCCAGCTAATCCAAACTTAATCAAAAATCCAATGCTATAATACTTGCATTATTGACTAGAAGTCTTATAAGCTGGTTCCTCAGACTATGAAGACTCACCAAAAGTCGGGATGCTGATAATGATTTCTGTAGTCAATCGTGGTGCTGGAAAGGAGCACCAAACCTACATTATAACAAAATGTAGCACATATACATATATATAGGTCAATATCTCTGGAATGTACTGAGTATGTGGGGGTGAATGCATAAGTAAAACAAGAACTGAATATATATATATTATATAAACATTCAAATGATGCAGAGTAAAACTGAAGACTACAAGAACATTAAACATGGATAATGAATCATATGGATAAGGTTAGTGAGCCATAACACTTGGTTTCTAAAATCTTTACTTTCACTCTTTCTTATGGGAGATTCTTCTAACCGACATAAACCATGTGAGCTACCATGGAGTCCAACGGCTTACCCACGTTGGGGAGAGCTGTTCTACCCTTGCTATCGGTATAGAAACTTAAATTAAGTGATCAATATACTTCATCCACATTGGGAAAAATTTTAACCTACGGTGGCTCGTCGTTTCTAGGAACTTAGGATACACTTATCTGCATTCCCTTCTCGGTGCTAAATACTACTTCCAGAATACATATATGCTCATACTTAAAAATCCACCTTATAATAGCATAAAGGTTTCTAGAATTAAAACCAGTTATGCTTCTCTTTACTTTAAATCATAATCAAGATAAATAGGTCTAGATTTCATGTCTTATCTTTAGAACAAAAGATCAATCTTTCTTTAAATCATGTTATAGAATATATCTATGGAGCTTAGTAGCATAAACTTCTTGTAAACTCATTCCTTGTACATAGGACTTAGAATTCATGCTTTATCTCTTAGAAATTCATAACAAAACATTATGCTCAATAATCACCTTGAAATCTTTCAACAACATCCCACGTAAGATAATGAAATTTAAAACACAATATAAATCTTACAAGTCAAAACATGAATATATGTAAACCTTGATACACTTAAAGCTTTCTATCATATGGTAATGTCATACTTCAAGAATGCGGTTATTTGGGTATGAAACCTAGCTCAAAATAAGTAAATTCAATTTTAAAATCATACTTTTTTGGCACAAGGATGAAAGAATAACCTTGTTCATAAACCCCACATACCTAGAATTGCTTGACTTGTGAATAAAGCATGAACTTTGAGACTTGAAAGATAACTTGGTGAGAGAAACCCTAATCTTGATGATCTTGAGGATGAGAGGAGGAAAGTATTATTAATTGACTGAAAGTGGTAGAAAATAATGCTCTTTTTAGGTTATAAGTCTTGCGTTGGGAGTTGATAGAGGGGAAAAGACAAAAAGGCCCTTTAACTGAACATTATTGAAATTGATCACTAGTCTTCACGAGTCAGCCATATAACTAGTATGGTGAAGGTATGAGTTAGCCTCATGACTTGTTAGCTTGGAAGGACCAACATGCTATACACTAGTCAACATACGAGTATAAACATACGACTAGTAACATCACATTA
>NW_025827659.1:0-1364 GCF_002878395.1 Capsicum annuum | reverse complement strand
AATCTTTGATGAACAGACATGAATTTACAGCAAAGGTGCAACCTTTGGAGTGAAACATTGCCTCCTTTCTAAAGAGGCATCATTTGGCTATAAAAATATAAAAAAATTTTAGATTAAAAAACATTCTTCTTGTCTTAAAAATACTCTAAGTGTGATCATTCAAATCGTGAGTGTGTTCGAAGAATCGGCCTATTTGAGGTACCGCTATAGTCGGATTAAAGTCCATTTTATCCTGGGAGGAAGATTCCATAACCTCGGGTATAGTGAAGGGAATTATTCCTTAAGGAAAGTCCGTGAATTCGGACGACTTGGCCTTAGCTATTTCTGTTTCATCTTTATTTTCTGGAAAATAAATATACCTCTTGGAAAGGTCCTTTTGATCTTGTGTTGAGGGTATGTAAAACTTCATTGTGTTCTTGTTCATACTTGAACATGAGTTGAAGTTGTTGTTCTGTTATACAGATTCTACATAGTAAATATATTATGGAAATAACAACTACAACTTCCCAATGAGATCTCTTACGCATTTCCATACATTAACTCAATGTCTAAACTTAAAAACTGATGTCGGGTCTTATAATTGTTACATATAGAAGGTTTCCAATCAGTCTCTGGTATGCTTCAGTATTATTTAACACTTTGTCATTATAGAGTTAATAGCCTCATCATATTCTCTTATTGTGAGTTTTTGATTGAGTTCTAAGGGAGTAACAACAAAGTTTGAACTACTCAATCATATTTCAGCTATGAGCTCTAATGCATATTTTATTTGGTTCAACAACATTCTATCTGTATCCTCAACACTTTAATATCAAGAAAATATTTTAGCTCTCCCAAGTCTTTAGCTTTGAACTTATGATTTAGGATGTGTTTTGCCTTCTCAATCAATGTAATTTTGCTATCGATGTTAACAAATTATCAATATACACAAATACAATCACTATGTTCTCATTCTCTTTCATGGTAAATATGAGTAAACATATATGTTCTTTATTCAGTTTAATATTTCATTATCTTGATGTTTGTTTCAATTCATAAATTGACTTCGTTGGTGACAGCTGTAATTTCAGTTGGATAAGCTACCACTAACAATCATTTAACTGAATAACTAACTATATGAAAATTGCTACTAACACCTCAATGTTGCACTACTGTTGTAAGCACTTCAATAATACCCAATCAAACTATTTTATATGTCAATTGAAACAAATAAAGTACTACATCGCGAGGACGTCGTTTGGTTAAGCAGGTTAGATAGATTTTGTAATACATGAATAAGTAATGAGTAAGTTATTTTTTAGTGGGCGTTTGGCTATTTAACGGATCGTTTCATAGAGTGAATTAGACAAAAAAAAAAAAAAAAA
>NW_025827658.1:0-1966 GCF_002878395.1 Capsicum annuum | reverse complement strand
GCTCTGATACCAAGTTTGTAACGACCTGAGAGTACCCCCTAGTCGTCACATGGTGCTTGCAACCCCTAAAGACAATAAGCTAACCCATGAATAATATCTACCGTGAGCAAGGAATAATAATACTAAAATAATTGTGGAATAATAGACTGAAATGACATAAGGTTCAAAACATCTAAAATACCAATAATGAATAATAACATTTGAATCCTAAATACTATCTAAAAATCTAGTCGAAAAAGCCTCTGACTAAAACTTTATAGAAGTGGAGTGAATGGGACATTCTCCCAGCTAACTACATCTACTAATATATTGCTATGTTGAAATACTAAAATAAAAGCATATCCTCGGTACATAATGACTCACTGCTAAGCCTGCTACTGCTGGCTGAATCTGGCTAAGCATGGTAAGGAACCTAAGCATCTGAACCTATGATATGAAACATCAAAGCAGAAAAAATGGGTATGAATTAGTACGTGGGAATGTACTGGTATGCTAAATAAGGTAAGGTTGAATGCATGGGTTCATATACATAAACAATAACTAACTGAATGATATGCAAGAACTAGAGAGCATATATGAAGGATCTGTAACTACTGAACATACATTACATACTCTAACTGATTATACAGGAATTGAATTTGATAACTGATAACTAAAAATACAGATAAACTGTGATCACTGATAATTTGAATTACTGATAACTGAGTGACTGTATCTGACATTCCTGATTCTGTAGAATTGAAATGAGTTCTATTATAAAGACTAAGAGTGAAACAGAAACTGTGGAAGGTAATCATCTAACCAACATGCCCCAAATAAGAGAAGATAACTGAGCTGGGGTCCAATTTATAACCCCAATTAATTGGGTGTTAGTACCGTGCCACGGGTAAAAACAAACTAAAGAATAACCCTTTACTAGCAGGCTCTATTAATCGAGAATGATGGTACCCTCTACTGGCAGGTAGAGCACCTTATCAATCCTCAACTGGCCAGTTTGATATTCCAACACGCTGGATACGTAGTTCTGGAATGCAATGATTGCTTCTAAGGATCACATCCTCTACTAGCAGGTGAAACCCCATCCTTAGGTTCACTCGATCCTGAATCCTACTCCCAACTGAAAGACACTGAACTTTTACACTAGACTGAACTGAACTGGACTGATACTAAGATTACTGAGATTTTTCTGAGTTCTGTAACTGACTAAATTCTACTGAGTTCTGTAATGGACTGAGACTACTACTGATGATGACATGACTGATATTGGCTCTAAGTAACAGCTAGATTATCGGGTATTAAATATCCCCAGAACTTAATAACATGAAAAGTAAAGCAAATCATCATCTTGAATAACATAACAATGTTCACTTGGTCATAATTCCTTCATAGAGACATTTTATCAAACACTTGTAATGCATTAACTTGTACATAGATGGGGAATACATGTTAGCATACTATAATGGCATTATCTCATTCTTATAGACATTTTATCAAACAAATAAGAAGCATACTTGGTTCATTAAATCATAAACACTTAGGGTTAACATGGTTACAACAATAAACTTGCTAATTGAAGGGTTTATCATGAATATCATGTAATTCAACTCATACTAGAGTTAATTCTTAGAACTTGTAATCTAAATCATGGATTAAAACTCAAACAACATCATGTACATGAATTCAATCTAATTCATACATGGAAATGATAAATCATAAATCATAAATCTTCTATTTTGAAAAAGAATTCTTGTGATCCATGGAAGATAAGGATTCATCGATGAACATCTAACATACCTTAATTTGATTAGTTCTTGGTGTAATTCTTGGGATTGACCTTGATTCTTAAGGGCTAGGGTTTGTTTTCTTGAGAGTGAATTATCTTTTAATTTTGGGGAAAAGTGAATAATGAAGGGTTTTACAAGTTTTTAAGGCTTAAATCCCACATATGGACAGAATACAATCATGG
>NW_025827657.1:0-2279 GCF_002878395.1 Capsicum annuum | reverse complement strand
AAGTAGTAGCTGTCGCATCCCCAGGGATAATCGTTGAATTTCCAAAAGTCATTAGCAAGCGCCAACAAATCACGTTCTATGACTTTCCTGACGTCTCTTACCAATAAAACGGAATGGACTAACCAAACTAAGCACAATTTCTCCCTATAGTGCTTTGGTATGTCCTTATTCTTGAGATCCGCTATCAAATCCTCCACTTTGTAGCGAGGTCCAACAATGCCTAAAAACCCATCTTTTTTTTTTACCTTGTGTTTGTCGGACCCTTTGTGGGGTGTTTTCTTGATGGGAGGTTCTTTTGGACGATCGCATCTCAAGCCCGTCACAATGGCAAACTCTTCATTCCAAAACAAACCAGCATGCCACAATAGTTGATCCAGACTTTATCCATCTTTTTTCCGCCCTTCTTTGGACCTCCATCATCCCCCACACACATGATCCTGTACTTGAGAATGCCATATACCATGATCATTAGGAAATGGAGAGGGCGGGGCCCAGATAGCTCAAGAAAGTGTGCAAAGAAGCTCTTCTTAAAAAGTCCATCTATGTTTTACTTCTTTATAATACTCCTATGTTCATCAAAAGGTTTCCCCAACTGACATTTAAGTACACGATTACCAAATACTACTTTAGGGTTATTCATCAGCATCGTAACTCAAAACTTGTCAATACTAATGGTTTTGACAGAATCATGCTGGAATTTTGATATTATTTCACGCCCCATTGGTGAGGAGGAGTTATCACTTTCCTCAGCTTTATTTTGCCCTGACTGAGATTGTTCTGGAAGTTTCTCCGAATCTATTTGTACTCTAGCCTTTTTTGTTTGGTGATCGAAAGTTGATTCACTTTCTCCACTTTCAGTTTCTTTTCTTTTGGGAGACATCTTTTAACTACAAACAAAAGAAAAACAAAAAATACATTGCATTTGATGTCTGCATAATTTTTTTTTAAAAACGTGAGACAAATTTCAATAAATTATTCTTACCACATAACTAAAAAAAATTACTCCAACGGACAACCCATCAGTTGGAATAGATGGGGAACCCAAATCTGTTTGAAAACCTATTTAATATCTTCCAATAGATATTCCACCTATTATAATAGGTGGACAAATTTTAATAAATTATTCTATGCCACATTACAAGAAAATACTCCAACGGATAACCCATCAGTTGGAACAGATAGAGAATATGTTTGAAGACCTATTTAATATAGCCCAAAAGATCTTCCACCCATTGCAACACATGAACCACCACTACCACAACCAATTCAACCACCAATGCCACCAAGACCACCACCAATGCCACCAATACCAACACCAAGACCACCGACACCACCGTCAAAAAACACAAATACCAACACCACAAACAACACCCACCAACAACACCACAACCACCATCCAATAATACCACGATAGTCAACAAAACACTGAGAGAAAAACTAGGGTTTTCTTGGGTGCTTCCTACTTTTTAGCATCAAAACTCAAAATTGTTAACCTATTCTCGAAGATAATACAACTAAAAGTCTTCTTTTTCATCATTAAATAAAAAGAACTATTTTTTAGAATAAAGAACAAATATAGAACTCTTCCCGAACTCTGTTACATGCGAAGACAGAGAAAATAATGGATACAAGCGGGAATGAAGTTGAAAAAAACAACTATATATAGTCGTAAATGGGAAGAAAATCGATCTGTTTTGAAGGGTTAGGCAATATTTTGAGTAGTTGTTATTTGTATTGTTGAGAGGGAGAGGAGACCCCAAGAGAGAGAAGAGCAAGAACTTAAGATTTGAAATGAAAAGTTTTTCACGCAAATGGATGATTTGTATGGGTTGATTTGTAATTTTGGAAAAGAATGACAAGTTTTGAAATTGCTAATTTGGTCCAAATTGATCTTAATTAATTTTAAAATTTTTAAAAGATATAGTTTTTAAAATATTTAGTTGATGAGAACTCATTTCAACTCAGAGTGATCGATCAACGATTCAGGTCAGGACGAATGCAATACCAACGCCATGCAATTGTAAAGACTTGATTGGTTTTGTAGTTGACCCTGTGAGCTCATTCATTCTTCCCTAGTTCCACCTAAATCAACTTAGGTACTATCACTATCCTAACATTGAGTTGATAAGAACTCATTTCAACTTAGAGTGATCGATCGATGAATCGGGTCGGGATGAACACAATACCAATGCCATGCAATTGCAAAGACTCGATCAGATTTTTGGTTGACCGTGAGAGCTCATTCATTCATCCCTAGGTCCACCTAATCAACTTAGGTA
>NW_025827656.1:0-1041 GCF_002878395.1 Capsicum annuum | reverse complement strand
GAAGGACAAAAAGTTCAAATCACTTAATTAATTCTCCCGCCATATATTTTATAAGTTTCATATATTTTAGGAAGTCTAGTAGAAAGAAAAATATTAATTAATTCTCCTACCACATATTTTAGAAGTCACATATATTTTAGGAAGTCTAGTTAATATAATAAAAATAATTAAATAATAAATTAAAAAATAGTAAAAAGACAGTTTTGTCTAAAGAAAAGTCTTTTAACGAAGGACAAAAAGTTCAAATCACTTTTCTAAGGGTATTCACACTTTTAATATATCTATATCTATATCTATAATTTATAATATATTAAAAGTGTAAAGACCCTTAGAAAAGTGATTTGAACTTTTTCCTCTTCATTAAAAGTCTCCTCTTTAGACAGAATCGTCTTTTTACCATTTTATTAATATTAGAAATTTGAAATTAATTAAAATCCTTATATGAGTTAAGAAAGAAAGTTCTAAATCAATTCAAATCTTACCTTATATGTAATTTATTAATAAATTAAATAAATAAAAAATAATGTTAATTTGAATTGAAAAGAACAAAAAAAGAAGGTCCAAAGCAAAAACGAGAACAAGAAAAAAAGAAAATACATAATGGGAAAAAAATTGAATTGAATTGAAAAGGAAAAAGAAAAAGAAAACGTGTGGAGGCAAAGAGGAAAAAAAAGAAGAAGAAAGAAAAAAGAAAAATAAAACAAAACATAAAATCAAAAAAGATTTACATTAAATAAATACAAATTGAATTGACAAAAAAGGAAAGTAAATTAAACCGAAAATTTCTTATAAATTGAGAATTCTTCCTTTCTACAATAATACGTCCACAATATAGTTCTTAAATAGTTTTTTCCTTTATTATTGTTGTTCATAAATTTGATTGTGATTTAAGGTATGTTTTCTAAAAAAATTATTTTTGATATTTACAATCTTGATAATATCTATGATTAAAGAAATAAATTTGCTTGTGATTTGAGGTAAGTTTTTTAAAATTTTAACTAGTATGTTCTTGAAGTTTATAATAATAAATCATTATGTATT
>NW_025827655.1:0-1940 GCF_002878395.1 Capsicum annuum | reverse complement strand
ATTGATAGAAATTGAGGGACTTACTAGTGAAAAATGACCAATTAGAATTAGTGATACAAATTTTCCAAATGATAAATTATCAAGACATTTTTCTAGTGTCCATTATTTTCAAGTTTTAACAAATGGATAAAGACATAAAATAAAATGGTTAATTTATTTAGAGATTTGGATAAAGTATTTTATTTTTGTTGTAAGTTGTTTAATACAAATTCTAATATAAGTAATAGTAAATAGAAAGTGAAGGTAGCAGAGATTCAAAAAATCTTAGTGCTAAGCTTAAAACTCATGAGATATCAAATCAACACATTATTAATAGGTGTGCATGGATTGATTTAGAAATAACATTAAAGAAAAATAAAATGATTGATAAGGATGTTCAAAATCAAATCAATAAGGATAGAGAGCATTGGAAAGGTGTATTATCACTAATTATTGCCGTAAAAAGCTCTTGAAAAAATAATTTAGCATTTAGGAAAAAAATGAGAAGATTTATCAAGGGAATAATGAAATTTTCTTAAGTCTTATTGAAATGATTGCTGAATTTAATCTAATCATGCAAGGGAATTTTTGATAAATTAAACATGATAAAATTCACAATCATTACCAGGACATAATACACAAAATGAGTTAATTAATTAAAACATCCTAGGTTTTGACCATTAAAAAATTTCTTGGAAATTCGTTCTTCGGACCCAATACAACTCATGGGTACGATTCGTATGCTGGGATACGAGTGGTATGGTCCTGTCATATGCTGACCAGTGTTAGTTGGTGGGAGAGTTTTGGTCACTAGAATAGGTAAGGCTTAGAGGTATGAGTCGTAGGGATTGGTATGAGTTGTATTAGAGACTCGTATAGTGGGCAGTGTTTGGTCCTCTTAGTATTTTATTTTGCCAGGGATACGGGTTATGGGTACGGATTGTATACTATGGTTACGTCTTAGTTGGTTGAGTCGTATACTGGACAGTGTTTGATCCAAGAGTTGATGCTTGGATACGAGTGATGGATACCAATTGTATAGGAGGGTACACCTTGTATAGGTCAGTCGTATCCTTGTGACGTATTTTAAGGGATTTAAGTAGGGGTATTCTGGATATTTCCCTACTTACCTTAACTAGGACCCATAACTTCTAATACACTTAGTAGGTTATTTACCATATTATTATATTTATTAACACTTAGAAGCTATTCCAAAACACTCCATAATTCTCTCAAGAGCTTTTGGGGAAAGAAGGCTAGGGTTTCATCTTACGGATTGATTTGAGGTTTCTCTTGGTGATTTCCTTCCATAAATTCTTCAGCATAAGGTATGATTCTATTCCCTTATTTTAATTTCAACTAAAGGCATGATTTATATAATTGATTTCATGGTTTAACTATTTCATGATTATGGTTTTCAACTATTATTGGGGGTTTTGATATTGAATGCTTGGTTATGGTTTCCTATGATTTTAATTATATTTTTATATGAATTAATGGTGGTTTTGGACATTTGGATTACATGGTGATGGCTTAATGGTCTTTGGAATTGGTTATGGTTATATTATGCTCCCAAGATGTTTAATAAAATGCTTATAAAGATATGTTCATTGTATTGACTTCTATTAATGGAACTCTTGCATATTTTAAACTGAACAAAGGATTTATGCATGGCTTAAATATTTTGAAAAGGATAAAGGCTAAATGGTTATGCTTGTGGAGAACATGTAATTTCCTAAGTGGATTCAATATAGTATATGAAAGGGCACTTACGGTCCCTTTAAACTAAATGGTTTGGCTATGGATATTACTTACAAATAAGAGATGGTATGACAACACTACCAATATTAACCTTGGTTAATAAATGGTAAATAGACTGTTAGAAATGGTTTCAATTAGGCATTAATGGTGGGGTGTGTAGCTAATCTGTGAAAGGTGGCGGTCCCAGAGAAACCAAAATT
>NW_025827654.1:0-1760 GCF_002878395.1 Capsicum annuum | reverse complement strand
ATATTCAGGACCCTCTTGAAAAATAGGATTTCTCTTTATGTTCAGGACCCTCCTAAAAAATGAGATTTTACTTTCTATTCAGGACTCTCCTGAAAAATGAAATTTTACTTTAAGCTCAAGACCCTCCTGAAAAATGGGATTATACTTTCTGTTCAAGACCCTCCTCAAAAATGATATTTAACTTTATGTTCAGGAGCCTCCCGAAAAATAGAACTTTACTTTATGTTCAAGACCCTCCTGAAAATTAGGATTTTACTTTATGCTCAAGACCCTCCTGAAAATTAAGATTTTACTCTATGTTCAGGACCCTCCTGAAAAATGAGATTTTACTTTCTATTCAGAACCCTCCTGAAAAAATGGAATTTCACTTTATGTTCAGGTCCCTCCTGAAAAATGGGATTATACTTTATATCTAGGACCCTCTTGTAAAATAAGATTTTACTTTCAGTTCAGGACCCTCCTGAAAAATGGAATTTCACTTTAGGTTCAGGTCCCTCCTAAAAAATGGGATCTCACTTTATGTTCAGGACCCTCCTGAAAAATGAGATTTCACTTTATGCTCAGGACCCTCCTGAAAAATGGAATTTCACCTTATGTTCAGGACCCTTCTGAAAAATGGAATTTCACCTTATGTTCAGGACCCTTCTGAGAAATGGAATTTTACTTTTTGTTCAGGACCCTCCAAAAAAATGGATTTTCACTTTATGTTCAGGTCCCTTCTGAAAAATGGGATTTTACTTTCTGTTAAGGACCCTCCTGAAAAATGGAATTTCACTTTATGTTCAGGAACCTTCTAAAAAATAAGATTTCACTTTATATTCAGGACCCTCCAAGAAAATAAGATTCTACTTTCAGTTCAAGACCCTCCTAGAAAATAGGATTTTACTTTCTGTTCAGGACCCTACTGAAAAATGACACTTTATAATATGTTCAGGACCCTCCTGAAAAATGGAACTTTACTTTATGTTCAGTACTCTCCTGAAAATTGGGATTTTACTTTATGCTCAGGAACCTCCTAAAAAATAGCATTTTACTTTATGTTCAGAATCATCCTAAAAAATGGAATTTTACTTTCTGTTTAGGACTTTCTTGAATAATAGGATTTTACATTTTGTTCAGGACTTTCCTGAAAAATGAGATTTCACTTTATGTTCATGACCCTCCTAAAAATAGGATTTCACTTTCTGTTCAGGACCCTCCTGAAAAATGGGATTTAACATTATGTTTAGGACTCTCCCCGAAAATGGGATTTTACTTTCTGTTCAGGATCCTCCTGAAAATGACATTTTACATTATGTTCAGGACACTCCAAAAAAATGGGTCTTTACTTTATGTCCAGGACCCTCCTGACAAATGAGATTTTACTTTATGCTTAGTACCTCCTGAAAAATGGGATTTTACTTTCTGTTCAGGACCCTCCTGAAAAATGGAATTTCAATTTATGTTTAGGACCCTCTTAAAAAATGAGATTTCACTTTATATTCAGGACCCTCTTGAAAAATAGGATTTTTCTTTATCTTCAGGATTTTACTTTCTGTTCAGGACCCTCCTAAAAATGAGATTTTACTTTATGTTCAGGACACTCCAGAAAAATGGGACTTTACTTTATATCCAGGACCCTCCTGACAAATGAGATTTTACTTTATGCTTAGTACCCTCCTGAAAAATGGGATTTTACTTTTTGTTCAGGACCCTCCTGAAAAATGGAATTTAAATTTATGTTTAGGACCCTCCTAAAAAATGAGATTTCACTTTATATT
>NW_025827653.1:0-2661 GCF_002878395.1 Capsicum annuum | reverse complement strand
CACATTAGTAGCATGTATAGTTGCCACTTTCTCAATTCATTTTCTTTTAAGTCTCCAGTTTTATTTTTCGAGAGTAAAATCATATTGTAAATTATTTTAAAACATATTCTTTCATTAAATTGACATGAAAACATTAAAATTTATGCTTTAATATTTTTTAGATAGTATTGAATAATTAAATTTTAAATTAATTTAATTTAATTTAGCTATAAAAATTAATTAAAGTTATTTCATTAAGCAAAACATAATAAGTAAAAGTAAACAGAGGAAACACTGTATAAATCATGCAACATTTGGATGATTGAATGACACACTTGGCCAAGAAAATATATATCTATTAGCTGACATAAGTACGTTATTTTGGATGAATAATCCAACGCTTTTTAGAGTTAAAAGAGTTTGAAATTTTTAGTCAGAAATAAAGAGATCCAACCATTTCACCCTATTTTCTTGTTGAATACTATATCCTTCCTTGTGTAGTAATGACTTCCAAACATGATGCAACTATTATTGAAACATTCTAGTGGTTCTAGTTGAAATTGCATTTGCTTCTTCATGTATGTTTTTCTCTTTTATTGACATGTTTAATTAGATTTATAAAATCAATTTATTTGACAAAAAAAAAAATTTAAATAACGTTAATGGGATCTTCTCAATCCTTGAGTGACAATGCAGGAAAGAAAAATTTAAAAGTAATTTTAGCAGAATTTTTCAATAATTATTGAGTGACAATATAGGGAATAAACTCCCCACTATTGACCAAAAAGAAAAAAGAAGAATAAAGAAACTCTTACAACCAATAGGGGAAATGTCTTTACCGAAAAGAAAATAAAGGAGAAAAAATCTTTTCAAATACTCTTTTTAAAAAAAAATTATATCTTCAAATACTTTTTGTCACAAATTTCCGCTAAATATTATCCAAACACCTAAGATCCAAATATATAAGAAAGTCACTTTGATAATATGTTTGTATTCTTTTTATTCAAAATGCCTAAGAATTATTGTAGCTGATTTCTCAACTTGTCACTTTAACTAATACTAATTATTATCTCAAATTACATTTTTCCTTGATTTAAGTTTTCTTCAACAAAAAATATGACTTTATAATATATATTAGTTAAGTTATTATTGAGAAATTAATTCTAACTAGTAAAAATAATAATTTTGTAACATCATCTAGGTACGTCTAGCATGACAACAAAAACAACAAAATTACCACTTACATTAAAGAGAAAAAGGTTGAACGATTTTATTTTAGCGGAATGATTTAAAATACGATTATATATATGTTCCAATTTGTCATCCCTTTCTCTATATTCAACGTACCAATTGAAACAAATACAACAATAAACCATTTTATCTCTTATATTTTAGAAACTGTATATGATTCATCTTCTTTTTTGATACATAGAAAAAGATAAAATAAAGATTCAAGAATCTTTACATACGATTCTTTAGAAGCTACTAGTGGGTTAAGATTAAAATAATAGAGTTAATAAAAAAGGGTAATGTGAGCTGGATACATTGGGATATATGAGTTGGATACAGTGGATGAGCAACTGGCCAACTGGGGCTCCTGGCTTTTAACTCTAGTACTAGTACTATTTTCCAATTGGGGTTTAATCACCGGTCTACATACCGAGGGGTCCATGCTAGCATTATTTAATAAGTATTATTTCTTTATTTCAATTTATACTATACAAATAGAATTTAGATAATTATCATATTTTTAATATACTTTTAAATATTTTAAATTGTTAATTATTATAATTTATAAGAATTTTTATATAATTTTAAATAGTATATGTTACTCTCTTTGTCTAAACTTGTGTAGCATTGATAATCAACTATATTTCTAAGATAATTTAAATTTTTAATTATTAAGATTTATAAAACTTTTTAATTTTAATTTAAGTGACACTGATATAATTTTGACAGTCAACCAAATATGCTACATCTTTTAAAATCTTTAAGTTGTTAATTACTGTGATTTATAATATTTTTTATATATTGTTTTGAAATATATTACAGATTAATTTTTTTTAGACATTTTAAACTATTAAAGATTATAATTTATAATATTTTTTTATATAATTTTCAATTAATATATGTTATTCTCTTTGTCCAATTTTTTGTGAAATTGATAGTCAATTATATTTTAAAATAACTAATTTAACCGCATGTGCCCTTGCATATGTCTTCCACGAGTAACATTTGATTATTTAAAATTAAATGACTTTGTATATTGCGGTGATTTTTAATTAGGGGTGTGCAAAAACCAAACCAACCGATAAATCGAATCAATAAAAATGTTATTGGTTTATTGTTATTGGGTTAACGATTTTTTAATGGTTTTATAAAAAAAATTATCGGGTTATTGGTTCGGTTCGATTTTTTCTTAGGGTAAAATTCAGAAATTGCATGCTTATTTCCTTAATTATGAGTTTCATAGCAACAATTTCATAATTACATAATATAGCAAGTTATATTTTGTATTTTTGCAAACTGTTGCTACAAAACTACAAATACATATGATTTTACTGCCCTTATGATCGATATGTATTTGTATTTTTGCAAACTGTTGCTACAAAAATACAAATACATATGCTAAAAAATGTAATTTGATAAAAGTGTTGTTATTTTTTGTAATTTAATATTTAA
>NW_025827652.1:0-1825 GCF_002878395.1 Capsicum annuum | reverse complement strand
AGTTGGCTCGTGATGTGCATCGTATGGCTAGACTGGGTGTTAAGCTTCTTAATTCCACTGAGGGAAATATTTTGGTGTAGAGTAGTTCTGAATCCTCTTTGGTTTCAAAAGTGAAGGAGAAGCAAGACTTAAATGCTAGCTTGGTCAGATTGAACGAGTCAATCAAGGACCAAAAGTTAGAGGTTTTCTCTCAAGGGGGAGATGGTGTGTTGAGGTTGTAGGGTAGATTATGTGTTCCTGATATTGGTGATCTAAGGCAGAGAATTATGGCTAAAGCACATGGTGTATGGTATTCTATTCATCCCGACACTACCAAGGTGTATTGCAACTTGCAGGAAATCTATTGGTGGTGTGGTATAAAGAAGGATACAGCTAATTTTGTGGCGAAGTGTGCAATATGTCAACAGGTAAAGGTTGAGCACCAAAGACCTGGTGGTGTGATGCAAGAGTTTAGTATCCCAACTTGGAAGTGGGAAGAGATAAATATGGATTTTGTGGCTGGCTTACCTCTTTCCCGACACCATCATGATTCCATTTAGGTTGTGGTCGACAAGATGACTAAGTCAGCGCATTTCTTGCCTGTCCATACATCTTATACAGCTGAGGACTATGCTAGATTGTATATTCGGGAGTTGGTCAGATTGCATGAAGTTCCCTTGTCTATCATTTCGGATAGGGTTACTCAGTTTACTTCTCAGTTCTAGAGAGTGTTTTAGAAGGGTCTTGGCACCCAGGTTCATATGAGGTCCGCTTTTCATCCGCAGACAGATGGTTAGGCTGTGAGGACTATCCAAACTTTAGAGGACATATTGAGAGTGTGTGCCCTTGATTTCAAAGGTAGTTGGGATGAGCATTTTCTATTTATAGAGTTTGCTTATAACAATAGTTACCATGCTAGTATCAAGATGGAACCATTCGAGACTTTACATGGTAGGAGATGTAGATCACCCATAGGTTGGTTTGAAGTGGGTGAAGCTACTTTGGTTAGACCTGATGCAGTATTTGAGGCGATGGAGAAGGTGAAGTTGATTAGAGAAAGGTTACAGACAGCTCAGAGTCATCAAAAGTCATATGCAGATATGAGATGAAAAGACCTTCAGTTTGAAGTTAATGATATGGTGTATCTGAAAATTTTTCCCATAAAAGGGATGAAAAGGTTTGGAAAGAAAGGGAAACTTAGTCCCCGTTTCGTTGGCCCTTACAAAATTCTCAGCCGTGTTGGAAAAGTAGCCTATGGAGTTGAGTTGCCTATAGAGTTGTCAGTTGTTTATCCTATTTTCCATATTTCCATTCTTAAGAATCATATCAGTGTTTTTTGTCATTGTGGATTCTTCAAAAAGTTTAGATGTTAGGAATAACCTTTCGTTTGATGAGGTTCCAGTTGAGATCTTAGATTACCAAGTCCGTAGACTAAGGAACAAAGAAGTTCCATTGGTTAAAGTTTTATGGCAGAACCAGTCAGTTGAGGGTGCTACTTGGGAAGCCAAAGCAGATATGCGATCCAAGTACCCACACCTCTTCTTCACAAGTTCAGACCAAGCCAAAGGTATTACTTTTTTAATTCAGCCCTTTCTAACCAAAGATTCAACTATATAGCTACTTTATTGCAAATTTGTGCACTCTCAGGGATACTCGAAAGTTTAGAATGACATAGATTCAATTTAGAGAACTATTCCAACTGTGCATCCTCAGTTTTCTCTGCATTCCTAGCTCAACTAGTGATATTCGAGGATGAATATTTCCAAGGGGGAGATATTATAATACCCCAAAAATTTCAACTAATAGTAGAACCCTGATTCAAGATCCTTAGAAATAAAGTTAGTGA
>NW_025827651.1:0-1379 GCF_002878395.1 Capsicum annuum | reverse complement strand
CACGTACCGCTTTAATGGGAGAGCAGCCCAACCCTTGGAACATACTACGGCCCCAGGTGGCGAAGAGCCGACATCGAGGTGCCAAACCTTTTTGTTGATGTAACCTCTTGGGGAAGATCAGCCTGTTATCCCTAGAGTAACTTTTATCCATTGAGCGATGGCCCTTCCACTCGGCACCGTCAGATTACTAAGGCCGACTTTTGTCCCTGGTCGACGAGTGGGTCTTGCAGTCAAGCTCCCTTCTGCCTTTGCACTCGAGGGCTAATCTCCGTCCGGCCCGAGGAAACCTTTGCACACCTCCGTTACCTTTTGGGAGGCCTACGCCTAATAGAAACTGTCTACCTGAGACTGTCCCTTGGCCCATAGGTCCTGACACAAGGTTAGAATTCTATCCCTTCCAGAGTAATATCTCACTGATGGCTTGGGTCCCCCGCGGAAAAGGCCTTCTTCGCCTTCCACCTAAGCTGCGCAGGAAAGGCCCAAAGCCAATCCCAGGGAACAGTGAAGCTTCACAGGGTCTTTCTTTCCAGGTGCAGGTAGTCCTTATCTTCACAGACATGTCTATTTTACCGAGCCTCTCACCGAGACAGTGCCCAGATCGTTACGCCTTTCGTGTGGGTTAGAACTTACCCGACAAGGAATTTCGCTACCTTAGGACCGTTATAGTTACGGTTGCTGTTCACCAGGGCTTTGGTCGCCGGCTCCCCTGTCATCAGGTCACCAACTTTCTTGACCTTCCGGCACTGGGCCGACGTGATAGCCTAAAGACTACCAAAAACATGAAATTGGCTATAAGATGTAAATTCCAGAAACCAAATAAAGAGAAAACAACATATAGAATGGAGATAAAGAAGAAGAATGCTTGAAATTAAAGGATAGATAAACAGACCCTTACTGCTATTCAATGATTAGCACTAGAAGATGTTTCAAAATCTTCAACACACCTCACATATAAGAGTTTAAACCTCCCTCTTAGGTGACCCAAAGGAAACACACTTCCTCAAGCACACCTTTCTTGCCAAATCATCCAAGACAAGTGAAAACCCTAACTTTCTAAAGATATCCAAAACATTTTAAGCCGTTAAATGGGTCCCTTCCCTTCTTTTACAGTATGTATGTATGCCAATTTAAGCTATAGCCAACGGCTACAATTGCATTCAGTACGAATACTGATGTAAAAAATATTAGTACCATCTTCTCAAGCAACTACTAATATGCTGGTTAAATAGAGCATAATTGGTTAGATCTACAAACTATGAGTAATACTCAATTTCAATTCATCAAAGTCTAATGAAAATACAAGCTAAAGGGTCTATTTATACTATTACATGCCAAAGGACAAAAATGCCCTTAATGAGGACTTAAAAGGAGGCGCCTAT
>NW_025827650.1:0-6682 GCF_002878395.1 Capsicum annuum | reverse complement strand
TCAAGCCTCGCCTTTTTAAGTTGAAAAAAGTTGAAAAGTTACAAGACTTTACTTTCCCTCCAAAAGCAAAGTCATCCATTACAAAATTGTGAAGATTAAGGCTTTAAGTTGTTGAACAAAATGTATGAACCCGTGACCAATACCATGCTGCCACATCACCTTTAATCACTGTTCACATCATTAATTAAGCTCAATTTGTATGTTCTAGTTTCTAATTATTGATTCTTAGTTTCTTCTAATTGACTAGAGAACTAATTACAAGCTAGTACATTCCTACTAGGTTGTCAATTAGTCCTTTGAAACCTTGTATTCGTGTCACTGTTTATTTGTGTGCTTTTGTCGTTTGAATATGTTGTAACTCCTTGACTCTAGTCCGACAGAAATTCTTTGAGTTTCAAAGAAGAATCCACTCAGGACAAGAGCATACTCAAACCTTAAGGATTCATGGGTTACTAGCCAATCTACAACACTTGTAGAGCTCGAGTGTGACTGATCTGAGAGAGTATGAGTAAGGAGAGGTTTTAAACTAACTTGTTTGTTGATTGTGCAGGTGATACCTTGACAATGGAGGGAACCACGTCTCAAACCATGGATTCTAATGAAATGGAGAATATAAGGGTCATTCTTGAGGCTATGATCCAAGCTCTTGAAAGGTTGAGTACGGAAGTAGGATTCATAAGGGGAGAAGTGACGACTATTAGTGGGAAGTTAGAACAAGTGGAGAGTCAAAGGAACTCTCGTCCTTCTACTCTTCAACATGTTTCGTCAAGTGGACATGATAGAAATTCCTCTGCCATCGTTACTTCTAAAACATGGCCACAATTGCCAAATCCTTCACTAGCTCCACTAAATGCCGCAAGCCAAACCACTCATAACCCCCTAAACCAAGACTCCAACAGACCAACCCATTCTCAAACTCTTCAAGTTTCGCAAAAGGGACTCGAACGTTAAATACCTTCACAAAATCCAAACCCTCTTTTCCAAGCTCCACTAAACCAAAGACAACCACCTTTACAAAATTCAATTCCTCCAAATCAATTTCCAAATGTCCAAAACCGTTACGTCCACCTTGAGGAATATGGTAGAGAGGATTATGAAGGGTATGGAACCTTTGACGATGCCTACATGAGAGAGGAGGATATGAGAGGGGTTCGGGTGAATCCAAAGAGATATAGAGGGCATGAAGAAAGGGGAAATCAACACCAAGAGAGAGACATAGGCATCAATACTATCAAATTGAGCCTACCTATCTTTAAGGGCGAAAGCGACCCCGAGGTGTATCTTGCTTGGGATTCGACATGTGATAAAGTGTTTCAAGTGAATAATATATCGGAGAATAAGAAGAGTTGTTATGCCATAGCTCACTTTGAAGGCTATGCTAACATATGGTGGGAATACGTCAAACGATTTGGTAATGATTTGATTGATGGGCAACCACCACGATGATTTTGGTTGAGGTATCTAATGAGGCAATGATATCTTCTTGAAAGTTATCATCATGAGTTTCGTGCTAGGTTGTACAACTTGCAACAAGGGAAGCTAAGTTTGATGGCATATTATGATGAGTTTCAACAACTCATGCTGAAGCTTGGTCATCGTGGAGAACAAATTAGTCATGACATCATTTGGTTCAAGTGTGGGTTGAAAAAATATATCTCCACTCATTTGGCACTTCACAAGTTTTATACCGTCGAAGGCATTTTCCAAGTGGCTCTTGAGATTGAAAGGGAACTTAAAGAGAGGTCGTCGTTCAAAGCAAAGGGATAATTAATCTCGGGTTGGCCAAAGGGCAAGGATATGGTTCAATCCTCTTCAGGTTATCCCAAAAAACAAGGACCAACCCGTCACTACAAGGCTGCCCGAGCCTAAAGCAGTTCGAAAATTTCTTTCCCGGCAAGAAGCTCACAAGTATCCTAATCCTAAAGGGTTCCAATGTTTTAAGTGCCAAGGTTGGGGACACAAAGCCAATGAATGTCCAAACCGACGCAATGTGATTCTAAGAGAAGGGAGATTGTATTTCCTTGGTGATGAGGTGGGTCTTGAAAAAGAAGAGAATGAGGTGGAACCTCAAGATGGAGAGACGACCGAGAGGAAGCCACATGATGATGATGATGATTGTAAGGATACTTATTCGCAAGAAGGGGAGTGCATGGTTCCAAACTTTTTGGTGAGGCGTGCCATGATTAGTAAGGTGATAGATGATCCTAGCCAACGGGAGAATCTATTCCATACTAAATGTCTTGTGAAGGAAAGTATGTGTACTTTGGTGATAGATAGTGGTAGTTGTGCAAATGTTGTTAGTGTTGCTATGGTGAACTTCTTGAAATTTCCAACTACACTTCATACTATCCCTTACAAGTTACAATGGTTGAATGAATGTAGTGAACTAAAAGTCATGAGGCAATGTGTGATACGATTTAAGGTAGGAAACTACCATGACAAAGTGCTTTGTGACGTAATACCAATGCAAGCGTGTCACTTGTTCTTAGGAAGACCTTGGTAATATGATAGGTCTACTAAACATAATGGGAGGTCTAATTGATAAACATTTGAGAAGGAGGGCCGAAAGGTCACACTTCATCCACTTTTGCCTTCACAAGTGAACGAGTTGCATCAAAGGATGAGAGAATTGAAAAAAAAAAAAAGAAATCTAAAAATAAAGAAAAGAAGGAGGAACCCGTTGGTGGGGTAGTTGGGATATCCGAGGCTGCTTAAACATCAAATGGAAAAGAAAACATGGTGATGTTGGTTACAAAGAAGGAGCTCTTCGTGGATCATGATGAGGACACACTCATGCTTCTTTTGGCACATTGTTTTAACACTAACCCCACTAATTCTTCTATTTCTCCTTTGATTTCTTGTATGTTGCAGGATTATGAAGATGTTTTTCCCAAAGAACTTTCACAAGGGCTACCCCTGCTTCGAGGAATTGAACACCAAATAGATTTTGTGTCGGGCTCACAATTGCCCAACAAACCAGCTTATAGAAGCAACCCGACAAATACCAAGAAATTGAAATGCCAAGTTGAGGAACTTCTTAACAAAGGGTACATCAAGGAGAATATGAGCCCTTGCACGGTTCCGGTGCTACTAGTTCTCAAGAAAGACAGGAATTGGCGTATGTGCGTTGATTGCTGAGCCATCAATAAGATAACAGTAAAATATTGTCACTCTATTCCTAGGCTAGATGATATACTTGATGAATTGAGTGGTTCGTGTTTGTTTTTTAAAATTGATTTGAGGAGTGGCTATCACCAAATTCGTATGCAACCGGTTGATGAATGGAAAACCGTCTTCAAGACCATATTCGATCTCTATGAATGGATGGTTATGACATTCGGCCTAACAAACGCTCCAAGTACTTTCATGAGGCTAATGAACCATATGATGAAGCCTTTTATCAAAAAGTTGGTTGTTGTCTACTTTGATGATGTGTTGGTGTATAGTAGGTCCTTAGATGAGCATGTAAAACATTTACAATATGTGTTTGATCCTCCGAAAGGAGAAGTTATATGCTAATCTAGAAAAGTATTCTTTTGGTGTCTAAGAAGTTGTATTTCTCGATTTTGTGGTGAGCTCAACAAGGGTCGAAGTGGATGAATCTAAGATTGATGCTATCAAAAATTGGCCAACTCCCACAACCGTAGGTGAAGTGAGAAACTTCTACGGGTTAACTATTTTTTATAGATACTTTGACAAAGAATTTAGCACCATTGCTGCCCCCTTAACTAAAGTGATTAAAAAGGATCGGCCTTTTAATCGGAGAAATGAACAAGCTAAGGCCTTCGAGGACTTGAAAGCTATGCTTATCTCGGCCCCTTTGTTACAATTGTCGAATTTTGACAATACTTTTGAGGTTGAATGTGATGCTAGCAAAGTTGGCATAGGCGCGGTTTTAATGCAAGAATTAAAGCCTATTGCCTACTTTAGCGAAAAGCTCAAGGAAGAAAATCTAAACTACTCTACGTACGATTTAGAGTTGTATGCCTTGATTAGAGACTTGGCCACTTGGCAACATTATTTATGGCCTAAAGAAATCGTGATCCGAATGGACCGTGAGTCCTTGAAGAATCTTCGGGCACAAGAGAAGCTTAAAAAATGACATGCCAAGTGGATTGAGTTTCTTAAAACTTTTCCTTATGCTATTCATTACAAAAAGGGTAAGGACAATGTAGTTGCCGATGCTTTGTCTTGAAAACACGTTCTTGTGTCTACTTTGTCTTCAAAATTAATGGGTTTTAAGAGCTTAAAGGAATGGTATCCCGAGGACCCTCAGTTTGCTTCTATCTATAGGGAATGCGAAGAACAGGGTAGGGACAAGTGGGATTCAGCTAGGGGTTCAAATCCTTATGCCAAGTGTGACGATTACTTGTTTAAAGATAGGCGATTGTGTGTACCCTCTATCTCTTGGAGAGAGTTATTTGTGAGGGAAGCATACAATGGCGGTCTAATGGGTCACTTTGGGGTCGAAAAGGCCCTCGAAATATTATAGGAGCAATTCTATTGGCCAAAAATGTACAAGGATGTGTCTAGGATTTGCGACCAATGTGTAGATTACAAAGGAGCCAAATCTCGACTCCAACCTCATGGGTTGTACACCCCGCTACCCACCCCTTTACGTCCTTGGCTTGATATATCTATGAATTTTGTGTTAGGGCTGCCAAGGACTAGACGAGGTAGGGATAGTATCTTTATTGTGGTTGATCGATTTTCTAAGATGGCACATTTTATTCCATGCTCTAAATATGATAATGCACATAGTGCGGCCTCTTTGTTTGTTGATAATATTGTCAAGTTGCATGGTGTTCCGAGGACCATTGTGAGTAATAGGGGCTCTAAGTTTCTAAGCCACTTTTGGAAGTCCATGTGGGGTAGGCTTGGTACCAAGTTGTTGTTTACCACTTCTTTCCACCCACAAACCGATGGCCAAACGGAAGTAGTAAATAGGACTTTGGGTTCTATGCTACGTTCCATGGTTAAGGGAAAAATTGACTTCTTGGGAGAAACACCTACCATTGATTGATTTTGCCTATAATCGTGTCATACACTCAAGTACGGGAATGACTCACTTTGAGTGTTTATACAACCTCAACCCCTTTACCCCTTTGGATTTAGCTCCTTTGCCAAGTGATCTTATGATTAGCCTACATAAAATAAAGAAGGCAGATTCTATGAAAAATTTGCATGAGAAGGTGTGGCTTCGACTTGAGAAGAAAAATCAAGAGATTGCAAAGTGGGCAAACAAAGGAAGAAAGAAACTCATTCTTGAACCGAGAGATTGGGTGTGGGTGAACCTTAGGAAGGATCGGTTTCCATCTCAAAGGAAGACCAAATTTATGCCAAGGGGTGATGGTACATTCCAAGTACTTGAAAGAATCAATGATAATGCCTACAAGATTGACCTTACCCCGGAATACCAAGTGCACAACACTTTCAGCGTGTGTGATCTTTCTCTAGTGGATGCGGTTGAGGACGGCTAAATGCCGAATTTGAGGTTAAATTCCTCTCAAGACGGAGAGGATAATACAGGTGTACCAAGCTGTCCAACAAGTTCTAAAAGATGTCTAACAAGTTCACGACCATTCACATGTAGCCAAGCTCAGGAGTTACAAAAGCTCCAAGCTATGTTCATGCAAATGGTCGTGTGTGAGTTGGTACTTGAGCCTTCCAATGGATTAAATGTTTTTAAGTATGAAGAGGAGACTTGAAGTGTAATAAACTTAGACTCCAAGGCCACCCCTTGGCAAGGGTAGGATGTTCATTTGTTATCTCACTTTGTGGACTAATATAAATAGATAGTGTTAGGGTTATTTGAGTAGTTCATTCATATTTTGGAAGATAACAAACACTTGTAATATTGTGGAACTTCTCTCTATTCTCTTCCATTGGAGAAGCCCCAATTCCAAAAACTCACTAGTAGAGTGATACTAGTGTTGTCTCTTGGCTAGAAACTAGGATCTCGGGGTTCTTTGCGTTCCTCTTGGTCCAAGTAAGAACTTGGTATTGATATTCATTAATCTTAGGATCCTTTCTCTTGTTAGGGTTCTTAGATCATTGAATATTGTGTGTCAAGTTACTATCCCTTTTGTAATCTTGTGTTGTTGGAATCTTGAAGTCTAGTGAAGCCGTGTGGGACTCTTTCGATTCACTAGTGTTATTATTGACTTGCTGGTTCTTGTTGTTAATATCTTCCTGTTCTAAAAATGTGACTCTTGAAGACTAGTGAAGTCGTGTGTGGCCTATTTCGATTCACTAGCACTTGTTGTTCATCTTGTTGTTCTTGTTGTTGTTTGTTGTTGTTTGTTTCTTGTGTTGTGAACTTGATCTTATATCAATCTAGAAGATTTCCACGTAATATTATTTGTTATTTACTATTACGATTATTTTTGTTTAGTTAATATATACCTCCAGTTTAAAAAAGTAGCTTGCATATACTTGTACAGTTACATAAATGGCACACTTTTTTTGTTGATGGAAGTAAAAAAAATTAATTCTAAAAATATTATTCAATCCAACACAAATCATTTATTTAGTTGAAAACAAGTTATCCTGAAATTCAAAACTAAACAAGCCCTTAATGTGAAGACACTCAATTAATTAGTCGTACCACAAATTACAAAGGATTTAAAATTGTTGCCATTGAAACAAAACAGAACCACATATTCTTAGGGAGTAAGTTTGG
>NW_025827649.1:0-6692 GCF_002878395.1 Capsicum annuum | reverse complement strand
ATCGGAATATAATTTTATGAGTTAAATTTTATTGATGAATGGCAAAATCCAACTACAAAATGCATGCAAAAAGCAGAATTCCTACAAGAAAGCATGCGTCTTTACTGATCAGATCAACACAAACTGGAATATTAGAAGTTCTTCAATAATATGTGAAGAACAAAAATGTTCACTAAAAGTCCTGCAAGAAAGCTTGTTTCTTTACGAACAACATCCAGTCATCAGTACTAACTGAATTATTACAAGTACTTCGAGAATATGCGAAGAACCAAAATGTTCCATTAATCTGTAACAAAATGTTTCTAATACTTTCATCAGTAAAGAGGGAGAAAAAGGGCACATTCAAGGAGTATCTATCTCTACCATTCACGATGTCATCAAATAAATAACAGCAAACACTTGCTATTAGATGAACAGGAAAACAACTGCCTCAACTCTGTAAAGGAATCAAAGCTGATGAACACTCCCAAAAATGGAATATAAAGCAAACACAGTTCGAGATCAAGGATTAGGATTTTTCTATGTTTCCCTCACTAAATTATATAGAAGGTATCATAAGCGCTACCATTGCTGGAGACCAATTTGTTATTTCTACTGTTGACTTCCAGATTCCATTTATTCTCTCCAAGTATTTCATGTTTTTCATTATAGCTACAAGGCGCTAAGAACATGTAATGAAGTTCTCCTTATGTGTTCATCCTCTTTGATACCAATGTTTTCTCATTCAGCCAAGCTTCTCAACCAGTCAATGCTGCAGTTTGCTACTGTTATGAAAATGTTTCAAAGTCTTTAAGGTGGTTATAAAATTGAAACAGTTCGCTAAGAACTGGAGGCAATTGAACTGTTTGCAAAGAACTGTTTCAAAGTCTTCCGGGTGGTTATACCAGTCAATGGCTTAATGAGTTGACGCCCGATTTTATAACCAAAGAAATGTTTCAAAGTCTTTAAAATGCCATATGAACTGTTTTAAATTGCTCTCATATATGTTGATTATAAATGACTATTTTGGATTAGCTCAGCGTACTAGTACATCTGTATTGACCCCCTCCCCCTCCAACCTCTCAGGTTTTGAGGCACAGTCTAGGGGTCAAGATAAGCCCTCCAACCTCTCAGGTTCTGAGGCACAGTCTAGGGGTCAAGATAAGCAGTAGATAATTCAAACAACAGAAGAGATTGTGCAGTGGTGAGCCTTCTATATTCCGGAAGGCCTAATGTCTTACAGATACTCATCATTCTACAGTTTTGGTCTATTGGGGCCCTTGTCCCAGACTTCAGATAGTATTGTTTTGAGAGATTTCACAAACTGAGTCAGATGTTATTAAGATATTGTTGGAGTTTTCCTTCATTGTTAAACTAATTTCAGAGTATGACCATGTTTCCGTATTCGATTTATAATTCCGCATTTTCTTTTTATTATATGAATGTTGTGCACGATTACCAGATAGAGTGGGACATCCGGGCCTTCATGAGTCGGATGTCCGTCGCGGCCAGGCCCTAGTTCGGGTCGTGACAATTGCGTGACAATTTTCATGTATTTATGCGCGTAACGCAATTTTTCAGATTTTCAAAAGTGAGTTTAAGTATGATATTGAGATTTTTGATCTTATTATTTTGATGGTGTTGAAGTATTTTCAAGAAGCATATTGAGTTGGATATTTTTCTATGATTTTAAATACTTATATATGAGTTCTAAATTGAGATTTCATACCCATTATCACTATTTACAAGATTATGAGTTTTTGAGAGCTGTTGAAGATAAATTTCATGAGTTTGTTTATATTTTCATGAGCATTGCTGAAATTTTCAGATTTTAATATGATTTATGAATGTTTATGTTATCAAGCATGAATTTTGAGATGTTTTAACATGAGTTTGAAGCCTGGGCTTTAAGCCATAAGATTTAGTCTTGATATTTCAGGAAGATTATAATTTTAAGCCTCTTTGCTAATTGTTTACCAAGTTTCAAGAAAGAAATTGATCTTTTGATCCTAATCTAAGACAAGCAATCCATATTATTCACATAGTCTGATATTTAAAGAAGAGAAGCATAATTTGTCTTGATTATAAACTATTACGCTATTTTAAGGTGGATTTTCTAAAAGTTTTGAGTAATAAGTATGGGAGTAGTATTTTGTACCAAGTTGGGAATGATTTTAAGGTCTCTTTTCCCAAAACTACGTGCCAACATAGGTTTCTGAATTTGCCCATAGTGGGCTAAGATAGTGATCACTTAAGTTAAGGTTCTATTTCGATGGCAGGGCTAGAACAACTCTTCCCAACGTGGGCAAGACGTTGTACTCCATGTCAGCTCACATGGTTTATGTCAGTTAAGAGAACCTCCCTTCTAGTAAAAAGTAAATAAATAGCTTTTGAATATTTTTTTCCTAATAGTAAAGTTTGCAGAGTAGTTCCTAAAGTATTTTCCCTTAAGATGAGTTATTTTCTCTACTAGTAAAGGAAAGCTTTTAAAAGTATGTTCCCAAAAATTTTGGAAATAAAGTGTAAAGGCTCACAAGCTTACTCAGATATTATTTTCTTGAGATTTCAGTTACAAAATTACAGTTTTAGATTTCAAATACAAAGATGAGCTCTTTTTCACTTAGCCTTTATGATTTGAGAATAATGCAGAAATATAGATTTTAGAACTAAGTGTAATGACTCACGAGATTTATACTACATGCTTTACTATTCATTATTTATGAGCTTTAGATTTTAGATTTTCTCAAGCTATGTGAGTCATTTACATTTAGCATGCATTATTTCTATAAAGATTGATGATATTGTTTAACTATTACCTACACCCCCATATACTCAGTACATCCTCAAAGTACTGATCCGCATATATGTCTATGTGATACATTGTCTCATAATGTAGGTACAAGTTGTAGCGCATATACCAAATTCAGTCAGTTTGCAGCTTCCAGTCAGCAGGGGATGAGTTCTTTTGATTCAAGGATTCAAGTCAAGTATAATTATGTATTGTCTTTTTTATTTAGTCGTATTGGGTTAGGATAGTTGGGATTTATGACTCGGCTATCTATAGTCAGTACTTGTAGAGGCTTCATAGACAGTCAGTAGTGTTAATATATGTAATTTCAGTTTTGTTTTGTAATAGTAGAGTTATAATCTTGTAAGTTCAGATTTGTATTGATCCAGTTCGGAAAAATTTTATGTTTCAATTGATTTTGTTCATATTTATGTATTTTATTCATTTGCTTGTAAGTATGCCAGTGGAAGGGTTAGCTTGGGATCACTTGTGATCCTAAGCACCGTGTGACATCTCGGGACCCATTTTTAGGGTGTTATAAACTTGGTATCAGAGCACAGAGTTTAAGTGTCCTACGGTATCTGTGAAGCCGTTTCTAGTAGAGTCTTGTGGAATGGTACGAAGACATTTGTACTTTTCTTCGAGAGACTACAAGGAATTTAGAAAATGTTTTCATTCTTTCAAGTATCAGATCATGCTATAGAAAGCTTCTTTAGGAAACTTAAAAAACTTCTCATCCTATTCTATTCAGGCCATCTATGCCTCATTTTTGAGGTACCAGAAATAGTTAAGCTTAATTCTCTACACATTATAATGGGATTATAAGAGGGCTAGAAAGTATCCCATCAGTGCTTTTGAGTTTCAAAGATTGAAGTGCTTTATCATGTTTGTAGGAATCGTGCAACAAGCCCAAGTTAGATGTGCTTTCAGATTCCTTCTCAGAATCCATAATGATAATCTAGACTTCTTTATCTATGTACTGTTCTTAAGATAACATGATCGTCAAGTTCCAATTCCCTCCTCTGGTAATGCTCTTAGACTTGCTAGCAAGAAGTTTCAGAAGTATCATGAAGCGGATTGAAGGGAGCTTTCAAGTATGTTATAAGTCCCTTAATTTTAATGTTATGTCCTCATTCTTATGAGTCATTTAATCAAGACAGAGTGAGATGTGTATTCTTAGATCATTGAATATTGTGTGTCAAGTTTCTATCTCTTGTAATCTTGTTATCATTGTGTTGTTGAAACTAAAAGTCTAGTGAAGCCATGTGAGGCTCTTTCGATTCACTACCATAGTTTCTTTGTTATTTATCTTATTTTCTTGTTCAAAACACAAAATCAAAGTCTAGTGAAGCCGCGTGGGGCTCTTTCAATTTACTAACATAGTTGTTTTGTTATTCATCTCATTTTCTTGTTCAAAACACAAAAATCAAAGTCTAGTGAAGCCGTGTAAGGCCTATTTCGATTCACTAGCAACTTGTTGTTCATCTTGTTTTTCTTGTGTTAGTTAGAAATGTAGTGACAAGAAAGATAGTAAGGGAAATTTATTGAATATATATTTATATATATGTATAGTTGAACTTTTGCACATGATTAGGCTAGTAATAAAGTGATATGTCCTTGTTTGTTAGTTAGTGAAAGGTAGAGAAGGAGTTATTAGTTAAGGAGAATTATTTTTTGCTTGAAGTATGAAAAGTCATTGATGATAAATGTTGTGTTAGAAAAGTATAGGTTATTGATGAAAGTACTTAGTGATTGAGTGTTGTTCCCTTGAGGTTATAGAAAGGAGTTTAGCTGAAATTTATAGAGCTATAAAGTAATTTAGGTGTGAAGATGAGTAAATAGTAATGATGTGAAGAAGGAGGATGTGTTAATGGATTGTGAATAAGATAGACCATATGATTATGATCGATTGTCATTGTTATGGGGTTCTAGTGTACTAGTGTTTCTTAATGCTGTGTTTTATAGTTTCTAAGTGAGAATTTTGTGTGAGATTGGGTTGTAAATCATGTTTAGCACTAGACATTAAGTTTGAACAGTTGATGGTCATGAAGGTGGATGTGATGATTTCTTGGTTAATGATGCTAGTTATATGGGATCTAATAGGCGTGAACAGTGTATGCAAGAGCTTAAGTTTACTTGATTCATAGTTAAGTATGATGTTGTATGTATGATGTAGAAGTATGCCCAAGGTAATATGGGGTTGCATTATTTTCGAGGATTATTGCATGAAAGACTAGTTAGATAATATATGATGTTCTTGATAGCTAAGTTGAGGAGTTATGATTAAAGATGTTGAGCCTTTTAAGTATGATTTTTATTCTCATGGTTTGGGAAAAATGTAAGTATAGAAGTGTGATCTTGGTAGGCTATGATTATGTGATTAGAGATGTACATATGTTTGCAAATGAGAGTGTAAGTCTTCGATGATGATTATTAAAGCTAGAAAGTTAAGGATGACATATGAATGGGTTATTCAAGAATGAAGTCAGTAAGTTCGAAATTAGTTTATTCTTGTGAGTTTACCATTTATGTGTCGATATTAGAATGATGAAATTATGGCTTAGTCTCGAGAATATGGAATAGACCACCAGCTTAGAATATCAGCTTTGACCTAAGGGGGAGATGGTAGAGTGAAGAACTAAACCAAGTTTTGAGAATTAGATTGTGATACATGTCAATAATGAGTTATGATGAGATAGTCATCCCTTCTTACTCTAGAGTATTCCTTGGATTTCAGTCATTATAACACCAAATCCATTACTTGCGTGATAGAAGCATGCCACAGGCCTATGCTTATACCCATGATGCATGCTCAAGTTCATTCTCAGCTTCTAGCAAGCAAGTAACAACTTTACTTTGTGATTTAAGCTATCCCGTATGAATCTATGAGCTCCAGTCTTATGTTAAACATCTTATGATAAGTATGAACTCATGTTTCAAAGTATGATCAGTTTTTAGAAACTTATGATCCTAGTGAAATCCAATTTATATCAGGTATGTCCTCTTTTTATATCTATTTAATGAATCTATGCCGTGAATGCTCTATTCCTCAGGGTTCAGTAAGGTATTAAGTTATGCTTAGTATCCCTTCATGTTCCGGTTCCCGATATTCCAACCTTACAGTGACCTTTCCTTAGATCAAGATAGTGATGATGAATGATTGTGTAGATGGAAAGAAGTAATGGTGTCATGTTGGGAAAAATTGTTGTATATTTGTTTTATATAAGTCCATGAGTGGAGAATATTAAGGTAAAGTCCTATGTATGGTATGGTTAGTTGAGAATAACTTATGTGTGTCTTTCAAAGAATTGAATGGTGTAGATGTGGATATGAAGATAGGCTTGAATGTCATGTCGGTATGTAAGAGGTTGAATTTAGTTGTTAAAGTGATGAGGAAAAATCATCCTATAGTGAGTAGTTATGATAGTGCTCAAAGTGTTAAATTCATGGCTTAGATTTGTATTATGGTGCGGAGTTACGTGTAGCACCTTGTGGTTTCGAGTTAGGCCTTACCATGATAAAGGGAACTAGTTCAGTTTAGACTTTAGTAGACGAATTTATCAATGCCATATGGAAACTTTAAGTTGAATCAAACGAGTGTGATATTTGAGGGGAATAGCATAGTCAAGGAAGCATTTGAGAAGTGTTTCTAAGCTTGAAAGTAAGAAGTAACATTTTTTAAGGCCTAGAAATTCCATCCTAGCTTATGATTTATGGGTCTATGTTCCAGGCCATAGAGGGGTAGCAATGTTGTAAATCCTTATTCAGATGTTTTATTCAGATCATGCCCAAAGTTCTTTACTCCCTAATAACGTTAGAAATTTCTTAGAAGAGTGTTGAAGAAATACCCTATTTGGGTGTAAGCATCCAGTGTGATTTAGTCTGTAAGTATCCTATGTAGCATCTCAATCTTTTCCTAGTTTTT
>NW_025827648.1:0-2397 GCF_002878395.1 Capsicum annuum | reverse complement strand
TTTTTTTTTTTGGACCTAAAAGTGAGTGTTTAAAAAAATATTCTTTAGTTTTGCCGAACACTACTAAAACCCCCCACAAATTGTTTAAAATCCAAAAATAAATTAATCCAAACACCCCTTCAATTAATTACTGCTATCAAATGATATATAATGTCTATAACACATGAACAAGGAACTTTTTAACCTTTGAGCACATATCCACTAATGTGTAAGCACGTAACATGTGATCAAATATTCTAGGGAACACATATAGTTTACATTAGTACTTTATGAAACATATGGCACAGAAGCATATTCTATATATAATATGTAATAGGTAAACACCAGTTTATCTAGTATATAACCTATAAACAAAGATCTATATTACAAATAATGTGGAATTAATTAACCCTGAATGAGCACATAATAAGTAAACTAAGAAGCTTGTAAATTAGTATGTCAACAATTAAACCACCATACATGTAACACATATAATCTCATAATAAGTGTAGCTATTACACCATACTTATATGAATTTGAGACAACTTAATCTTATTGACACTTGTATTGTATGTAAACTAGGACATTTCATGGAGTTATCTAATCATAACTTGATAGCGATAATACTCCCGTTAGTTTCAATGATACGAAGGATACTTCTAATTGTGTTCATCTCTTTTCCTTGGGGTTTATGTAACCAAGTTTTTCCTTATTTCAAATCCTAGAAAATATCCCCCTATAAATATTTTGACATAAGAATTGGGTATACTTTGTAAGACTCTTACTAGTGTGGCAATTTGAAACTGTTCCACCTCTATTGCTATCAAGTTCTACACTAAGCTTATATGGATTTAACTAACATATTGATGAACAAGCGGGATGTCGAATACATTGATGGAGGAAAAATCTTGTATAAGACATACTTATGTAGCCACCCCGTGATATCTCCGTAATATCTAAGGATCAGCCACCTTAAGCTTAGTAATTTAAGTCCCACCAAACTTGTTGGATTGCTATAACAGCCTAAAAAGTAAGGTTAATTCCACCTTTTTCCTTCTTAGCCAAGCTATGATCGGTAAGCTTATGTTGAACAAGTATCAGGGGAATATAGAAATGTGCCCACCACATCATTTAAGGAAAAAAATCTTATAAAATTTATTAATATGTAAAAAGTAGTTAGGAAGCACAGACATCTAGTGAATAAATACAATCATGTAGAACCAGGTAAACAAGTAATATTTACATTTAATCACCTCCTTAATTTTAGTGTCGACAATCTATACATCTTTAGATATATTCTATCTTCCAGTGCAGGTACACTCTTGAGTACTATAATAGATCAATATATTTATAATAAGGGCCTTCTAGTTGGTCTGACCACTCCCTCTATTATACAGAAAGGATACTGGAACTCAAATTAATGCCAAAACTACTCTTAATATGGTACCCTGAACCACTAAGACTATCTAATCATCCTTTTATAACATTCTCTAACCCTTATAATAATCCTACTCTAACTGAAAGTGTTATCCCACGTATATATTTAGTCTCAGAAATTTAGGTAACATCTTAATATTTCTTAAATGTAACAATTGTATTTTTGTAGTTAATTAACTAATATTATGTCCTTAGTTACTATGGGCACTCCGAGAAATCTTAGCTTATGACTAATCCCACACTATTATTGATTCTAATCTTTGGTCGCACTATAATCTCCTTTAATGCCACCATCTATCATAATGGGGCACAACTCTAAACATGTAGACAACTAAAATACCCATTCCAGATCTCATTAACCAAAATGGACTCAAATAGGTCATTGTCTAGTCGGGCTAATTGAATACATGTGTTCTATGTAAATCATCCATGTACACCATTGGCATAATATCTGATAAATTATATATGCCTCATCGGCCAACTAAGGGTGTCACTACTTAATAAATGGTAACAATCCAAGCTACTTCAACTTATATCAAGTCCAACTATTTCATGCTAACATGCAAAACCCTGAAGGTTCTAAACATAACACCAAAGAGGTGCTAATAGTCCCTTTTGGGATTTTAGTCTACAAGCACGAGAGGGGTTGATAGAAGGGCCTTTATACATAAAAGTTAGTGATGCTCTCCTATAAAGCTAAATTAAATATCTCTATAAGTGAACAGGCTTTTTAATTGTGTGACCATATAAATGATCACCCCTTAGGTCCTGCTTAGGAACAAAAGTGAGTAACACAAAGGAAAGTATAATTATCAAAGATAGATGAATTTTTTTTACAAGCCTTTACTTTGTAAATAACGGTAGATTTGGAAGATCATAATTACCGAGCTATCTTAATATCGAGTTTCAGTTTCTATAAAGTTTGTGGTCATTAACTAAAAGCCTCCCATGTTTGCAATACTAATATTTGACATTATGGTC
>NW_025827647.1:0-1086 GCF_002878395.1 Capsicum annuum | reverse complement strand
ATAAAGCTCAAAAACCCTCTTTTTCATTATAAAGTATGATTTCTATATTGTGGGGTGTTGATGATCATGTTGTTGATATTGGGTGATTCCCAAGATGGAATCTTTATATGTTTTTATGAATTCATGATATCATATGAGTTGGAAACATGTAAATTTGGTTGTTCATGATGTATGATTTGATGATTTCACCTATGCTTAAGATGTGCATGTAAGGTGTTTGATAAAATGCCTAAGAAACTAGAAATCATGCAATGTAGCTAAATTGTGACTAAGTGAAGGATTCATGATATGCCCTTACGTTCTAATGACTTCTATGTTGATAATGTGCCTTGTAATGTTGTTGGAATACGCATGAACTATTCTAATGAGATTATGTTATGTTTACTTGCAAATCCTACTTATGAACAAGATGTATGATAACCATGCAATCCACATGAACTTTCATACTATTGGCATGTGTTGCCAACATGATTATATAATGAACATGATATTAAGATTTGTGCAAGTACTTCCATGTGATATGAAATCCTTTCCATGCAATACATTGTTGATAACCATGCTTAGTATGAGATCCCTACTTATGATATTATAAATTATGGACTTTACTCTTATGATCAAGTCAGTCATATGTGTCAGTTTCCTTCTATCGAGTCCTGGGGGTACTTGTACCCGAAAACTATAGCTATGTGTCTAGAGCCATGTCATGTTTCACGATATCCGAACGCAAGCTATGATTCCATAGACTTCAGTCAGTCATCTCTTATGATCAAGTCAGTCATATGTGTCAGTTTCCTTCTATCGAGTCCTGGGGGTACTTGTACCCGAAAACTATAGCTGTGTGTCTAGAGCCATGTCATGTTTCACGATATCCGAACTCAAGCTATAATTCCATAGACTTCAGTCAGTCATGTGACTCGGTAAAACCTCATGATCTTAGTCAGTTGTCAAATATCAGTAACATTTCGTCAGTCAACGGGATTCAGTAAGATCAAGTCATGCACAATCAATTACTTATGTTTAGTCCTTCCAGATGGGTGTAGAGGTTAGCACCGAGTGAACCCAAGGATGGGAACTCACCCGCCAGTT
>NW_025827646.1:0-4451 GCF_002878395.1 Capsicum annuum | reverse complement strand
ATATATATATATATATATATATATATATATATATATATATTCTTAGTCCAGTGTAAGTGTTCAAGTCATAAAGATCAGAGTACATTTTCTCTCAAAATAAAATATTTTTTAAAATTTTTTATACCGTGCTCATCTCTTTCTCTTCAATTTTAGGTATTTTAGCAATACATTAGATTACAAGAAGATGTTAATAAAGGAAAAATGTCTTTAATAAAAGCTCTAGCATAATTTAAAAGTCCTAAAAATTTTTGTAAGTCTTTATTCTTGTCTAATCTATCTGAAGTCCAAAAATACCTATAAATACTCCTTTGGAGGACTTAAACATAAGAAGCTAGAGAGAAAAAATCAAAAGTGAGAAAGGATGCATAAAATTATAGAAAAAAACTCAGAGATTCTAAAAATCCAAAAATCAACAAACAATTTAAGTAATTTTCACAAGAAACAACTCGAACCAATAGTTAAAATGGATAGGTATAAGTTAATAAACAGATACAGGTAGATATAATTTAAGTAATCTACCTGATACCAATAATAAACAGATACAGGTAGATATAATAAACAGATAGCTATAATATGGACAGGTAGATATAATGGATGTAATATAGACGGATAATAAACAAATAGATGCAGATATAATGTAGATATAATAAACAGATAGATATAATATGGACAGATAGATATAATAGATGTAATATAGACGGATAGTATATAATTATAACAAATATAATATATATAATAATAACAATATAATAAAAAGATAATAGATAATAATAACAATATATATATTAGAGACTAGACGGATAGATAATAATATTAGGTAGATATATAAACAAAGCAAATAATTAATAAGCAAGTCTAAGTATATGTTATAAGCAAAATAATATAAACAAGTAATTAAAGTAGGTTAGTGGATATGAGAAAATAAAGCAGAGTTAATACAAATATATTTTATATGATGTAAAATCCTACTCAGTACTCCCTCCTTCGTTGTCCTTAGTCCAGTGTAGTAGCAAAGTTATGTAGATCAAAGTGTATTTTCTCCCAATAAAATGAATTAATTTTTGCATATTTTGATTTTTTTTTTAAATTTTATACCTTGTTCATCTCTTTCTCTTTAATTTTAGGTATTTTAGCAATATCTTCTTTAATCATATCCCGGGAGAATAACAACAATCCTTTTTTAATCTTTTGTAGACTTTTCAAATCCCTAAAAATTTATAGATTAATCCATCGTTATTGCTAAAATACTGAGAGAATAACCATATACTAGGGGTATGTTTATAAGTAATTTATTAATTTTACAAGATCAGAAAAATAGCGGTGAACCGCCTGCGATCCAGATCTTATATCAAAGACATATCTACCAATAATTAAATATGTAAACATCTACTAATAATTAAATTTGTACTAATAAGTAATGAATTTTACGAGATTGAAAAAATGGCGGTTTATCTAGATCTTATAATATTAAAAATACAACTGAAATAAAATATGAACTTGATTAATTCAAACATAATTTACAAACTTGGGAGAAAAATACAAAGATCTATGTAACTACTACTTACATGTCTTAAGGAAGAAGTGAGGTTTTCCTTTCGGGAGTCCCCTGAAAACTTGACAGCTACCGGAAAATGAAGAACTAAGAAACTAATATAGACTTTTTTACACACTCTTTTTGTTTGTCGAAGAACTAACTTACAAACTTTGGAAACTAAGATCTTTAAGAACTTTCTCACTCTTGATTTTTTCTCTCTAGCTACTTATGTTTAAGCCTTCCAAAAGGAGGATATTTATAGGCATTTGTGGACTTCAAATACATTTTATGAATTTCAAATCCATTTATATTTTATAAGACTTTAGCAAGGCTTTTGGCAACATGGGTGGGATCCACGATCACATGGCTATATCTTTATTTTATTCGTCTATTTATTTATTTGCTACATCATTGCATACATCTGTAGTTTTATCTTTCGTGGATATCATTATTGCTTACGTATCCAGAATGTGTAATGCTTCTGAATCAAACTCCACTCCTGAATCTTCATCGGCATTGAGTTGTGTAAATTGATCCATGGCTGAGTTGTAGTGTTGCTCATATTCGTCACTGCCTCTGTCTGATAGTCCCAGTCTTATTCCTGTTCTAGGTGATCTTGTCTCTTCTCTTGAAATTAAGGAAATTCTGGGTCTTGGCTCTAGCGATTCTGAATTCATTGATATTTCTTTGGGCAGTTGTTCAGCTAATAAATTTTTTATAGAGTCAACTACTATTTTTGCTATATTTCTTTTTTTATTTTTCTTTTTTCTCAAGAAGAAACCTTTCTTAGTCTGAGAAGAACTTCTTTCGTCTGTGATCTGAATACCTATATTCTTGAAACTAGCTGGGAGTATTCTCCCTACACTTTTTAGCAAAGTGTCAGCCGTCAACGAATTTGATAAGTCTTTACTAGCTACCGTTTGAGCTAGACTAGCTGTATCATTACCCGATACAGTAGCTCTTTCTACATTCGCTGGGGAATGCACACCCATTAACGAATTTGATAAGTCTTTACCAGCTACCGTTTGAGCTTGACTAGCTGTATCTTTACTCGATATAGTGGATTTTTCTACTTTTTAAGAAAATGGAGAATTCTTTAAAAATTTTTGAGTCTCATAAATTTGATGAGTCTGTTGTGAAAGTTCAAAGAGAAGAATTTTTATTCGATCTTGTAAAATACTTATATGTTCTAACATTTGTCCTTTTTCATTTACAAGGTTTTCATTATCTTGTCTTAAAACGTCATTGACGTGATTTATTCTTTTAAAAACTTCAGTCATAGAGGAACAATGATCACAAAATATAATTTTGTCTGTATCTTTTTTAATATTACATTGAGAAATTTTTTGCGTTTCTGATCTTAAAGCTGGGATAGTAAAATAGTTTAACCCTAAATTTATACGAGCATAATCTAAAACCTCTGTTAAATCATCAAAGCCTTTATAGAGAGGGGTTGTATAGTCTTTTACAAAATTCATTACCTCTGTCCATGTCTGAAATACTCCCTGTGTCTTTTCCCTAAGAACAACATAAAATTTAAATCTGTTAGTACTATTTTTTTTAGTAAAATAATAACTTAGAGCATTCAGAACTGAAATAAAGTATCTAATGTCTTTTGGTGTTTTGTTGTAGGAGATTCATAAATTGTCGATCAGGCAAATCTATCATTTGTCCACCCTTACATCTGGTTTCAATTTGAAAGTCAGATTAATTGCTTATAACTGGTGAGATTCTGAGGTTCGAAGATCAGTCTTTCTAATTTCGGATGTTCCAACATTGTTAGTGGCTTGTAACGAGTGTTGCTTAGTAATTTGTTTAAGTAGTCTTGAGAGGATGAGGCTTCCGCCTTTCTTTTGTCTTTGCCTGTATACATACTGAAACAAAAATTGTTAGTAATCTTCTTTTATTAGTCTACTTAGCTGATCTGTTAGGTTATTATCTTTACCTTTAATATGTTCTAGAACAATATTGTGAATTGAAGTGGCATCTAGGAAATTTAGCCACCTTCTTTTACTACTATTCTTTGCTTTTATTTTCTGATAGAATTTTACTATGGCCTCCCAGTCTGTTCTTACTAGTATTTCTGATTTATTTAATATGTAAAGTTTGAAACTATTTAAGCCGTAAATTACTGCTAGTGTTTCCGCGTCTATGCTATTTAACTTGCCCTTTTGTTTAAATTTTCCACTTGAATAAGCACAATTTTTTTCATCATTTTTGTCACTATATTTGTTAGGCTTTGCTTTTAATACTGCTCCCCATCCTTGAAGGCTTCTGTCCATTTCAACTATTAAATAATTCATTTCTTATGATAAAGTTAAGTTTAGAATGTCTTGTATCATGCTTTTAAGTTGTCGCACTAATTTTATGTCTTTAGTTTTAAAGATTTTTTGGCCTGTTGATCTTGTTTTAGAATATAACGGTCCTTCTACTTTACCTAAGTCTTTAATAAAAGCTCTAGCATAATTTAAAAGTCCTAAAATTTTTTGTAAATATTTTGTCTTGTCAAATCTATCTGGCATTTCTATGACTTTTTTAGCTATGTGTGGTTGTAATTTTACTATACCAACTTCAATAAATGCTACTAAAAAATTAATACTATTTTTACATAATTCTATTTTCTTTCTATTTATTATTATTCTATTATCTACAAATAATTTAAAAACTTGTTGTAAATATCCTAAATTTTCTCTCATATTATTACTAAAAACTAGAATATAATCTACATAAACCAATACAAAATTTTTATAGTCTCTAAAAATACTATCCATTTTTCTTTGAAAAATTGGAGGAGCAGTTTTTAATCCGAACGGCATGACCAACCATTCAAAATGTCTTTCTGGACATGTGAAGGCTGTCTATTCTATACCATCTTCATGCATTTTAATCTGCCAATATCCAGATTTACAATCAAATT
>NW_025827645.1:0-1337 GCF_002878395.1 Capsicum annuum | reverse complement strand
CGAGTATAACTCCTTACTCAGATGTTGGATTTGGATGAAACCAATTGCATTGGAAAGAAGACTCAAAGATCTTTCTTTTGATATGTGGTATCTCTCCCAGTTCATTATATTGAGGTAGTTATGATCGTTCAAAGTTGACCCAAAAAAACTGGCAGGCCTCAGTAGTTTTCCTGCACATTTACTGTTCACATCCCGGCCACCGTTTTAAAGTTTCGAACGTGCTCGCTTATATCCGAAACTTATCTGTTTTTGGAAATCTTTATATAGTTGGAAAGCTTATTCAATAACCTTCATATGGAACCATCGACGGGAAAATTCCGGTATAAATAAAGTCGATTCCTACACACATATAATCAAACTATACACTTGAAACAATCTCAAAATAATCAATACTCATACTTAAACTCATATTTACCTAACTTAGGATTAATACATATACTCCAACACATATAACAATGACTAATGCACGTAATTAAGTACGGGGTGTTACATTATGAGGATCAACGAATCTCATGGAATGGGGGACAATAATGGCCTAGGTTATGATGATCTATGTGTTCACCCTGGAGTAGATCTACCAGAAGGATACAAGGTCCCTAAATTTAAAATATTCGACGGTACTGGAAATCCAATGGCCCATCTGAGAAGGTATTGTGATCAAATGGTGGGGGTAGGGAAAAATGAGGCATTATTGAAGCGTCTGTTTGGATGGAGCTTAAGCGGCGAAGCCTTAGATTGGTTCATGTCTCAATAACTGAAAAGATAGACTAGTTGGAGGGCATTGACTAATTGTTTCTTTGATAAGTTTGCGTTTAACATTTAAATAGTCCCTGATCGATACTTCCTAGACCATATCAAATAGTAGAATGATGAGTATTTCTGAGACTATGCCTTTCGTTGGAGAAAAGAAACTTCTAAGGTACAACCTCCCATGTCTGGGAAAGAAATGGTATCGGTTTTCTCTCGCGCACAGGAAGGAGCATTTTATACCAGGATGGTATCCGCGGTCCGAGCGACTTTAACAGATTTGGTAAAGATTGGATAATCATTAGAGGAAGGCATCTTGTCACGCCTCAAATCGTATTGGGGTAGACTGGCACCTGTAACCGAGGAGGCCCAAGAGAACCAGCTCATAACCTTATACTTCCCATGTATACCTCTATGACGACCCAAAATTCGGACAGCATCATGTCACATATATAAGGAAATAATTACATGTATAAGCTCGAGCACACATATATGTTTATACAATACTTGGCTATTAAAGCCATCACGTCTATTAACAAAACACCAACTTGACTGTACATTAGGTCTACAAAGCCTCTAGACAATACACA
>NW_025827644.1:0-1245 GCF_002878395.1 Capsicum annuum | reverse complement strand
AGCTTAGAACATAGATTCCAAAACCCCTTTGAAATTCATGCATAAAAATCTAAAAATCATGCTCTAATGGTTTTAAGACCATGTAGTTTTTTAGGATAAACCCCACGTACCTCTATCTAGAAATTTAAAGGATGCTTCTTGATGCCCACGACTTAGGGATTCCAAATCTTCAATTTGTTTTGAAAACCCACGGTTGAATCTTGATTTATTTGGATTATCAATATGAAACCCTAGAGAGTGTTCTTGAATATTTTTGGTGAATGTATGAGTAATATGCTCAATTGGGGTTGAAATCTCATGTTTGGACTGATAAGGGTGTCGAAAAATACCTAATATACCCTTAATAAGACCGGTATTAACATATAACTGGGAGCCCAATTTCATGGACCACCGCGATGTACCACTATCGCGGTGGCTCACTAGAAATTGACGAATGAGAATTTAGCCTACTTTGTGATACGCCACCATCCCGGAGTCCCATTGGAAATTGACCATCATCATATACACCCTCTCCGCTACACGCCAAGGACATGAATGACGGTGTTTTACAACTAGGACTTAAATTAACCATAACTCCTTCACCAAGTGTCCATTTTGGATGCATCTTATGTCGACGGAAAACTTATTCAATCATCTACAAAATGAAATATTGAGATCTAAGGCATTCCACTGGTAAAAAAAGGTATAAATCATTCTAATAGCCAATGTTTGATATTTTAAGGACAAAATTTAGCTAAGAAAAACTTTGAGGCGTTACAATATCCCCCCCTTGGGAACATTCATCAATGAATATTGATGCGGGATACAGACAAGTATAATTTCAAGCATACTAAGGGATAGAAAGAATAAGACATGGATTGTACCTTCCATTTCGTCATCCATTGGATTAAAAAGGTTTGGGTGTCTAGCTCTCATGTCAACTTCTGATTCCCAAGTTGCTTCTTCAATTTTCTGATTTCTCCACAACACTTTAACTGAGGCTATCTCTTTGTTCCTCAATCTTCTAACTTGGTGATCGAAAATCTCTACATGCTCTTCTTCATAGGATAAAGAGTCTGTCACTTTGATTTCTTCGACAGGCAATGCTAAAGAATGGTCTCCAATACACTTCTTCAACATAGATATATGAAATATAGTTTGAACCGAACCTAAACTAGCTGGCAATTCTAACTCATACGAAACCCACCTATCCTTCTCACAATCTGATATGGTCCTATATAGTGAGGACTCAACTTACCTTTCTTC
>NW_025827643.1:0-2202 GCF_002878395.1 Capsicum annuum | reverse complement strand
ACTTTATATTCAGGACCCTCTTGAAAAATAGGATTTCTCTTTATGTTTAGGACTCTCCTAAAAAATGGGATTTTACTTTCTATTCAGGACTCTCCTAAAAAATAAAATTTTACTTTAAGCTCAAGACTCTACTGAAAAATGGGATTATACTTTCTGTTCAAGACCCTCCTCAAAAATGATATTTAACTTTATGTTCAGGAGCCTCCCGAAAAATAGAACTTTACTTTATGTTCAAGACCCTCCTGAAAATTAGGATTTTACTTTATGCTCATGACCCTCCTGAAAATTAAGATTTTACTTTCTGTTCAGGACCCTCCTGAAAAATAAGATTTTACTTTCTATTCAGGACCCTCCTGAAAAAATGGAATTTCACTTTATGTTCAGGTCCCTCCTGAAAAATGGGATTATACTTTTATATCTAGGACCCTCTTGTAAAATAAGATTTTACTTTTTGTTCAAGACCCTCCTGAAAAATGGAATTTCACTTTAGGTTCAGGTCCCTCCTAAAAAATGGGATCTCACTTTATGTTCAGGACCCTCCTGAAAAATGAGATTTCACTTTATGCTCAGGACCCTCCTGAAAAATGGAATTTCACCTTATGTTCAGGACCCTCCTGAAAAATGGAATTTTACCTTCTGTTCAGAACCCTTCTGAGAAATAGGATTTTACTTTTTGTTCAGGATTCTCCAGAAAAATGGGATTTCACTTTATGTTCAGGACCCTCTTAGAAAATGGGATTTTATGTTCTGTTTAGGACCCTCCAAGAAAATGGTATTCTAGTATCAGTTCAGGACCCTCCTAAAAAATGGGATTTTAGTTTCTGTTCAGGACCCTCTTGAAAAATACAATTTTACATTCTGTTCAGGACGCTCCTGAAAAATGGGACTTTACTTTATGTTCAGGACCCTCCTGAAAAATGGAACTTTACTTTATATTCAGGACCCTCCTGTAAATTGAGATTTTATTTTATGCTTAGGACCCTCCTGAAAAATAGGACTTTACTTTATGTTCAGGACCCTCCTGAAAAATGGAATTTTACTTTCTGTTCAGGATCCTCTTAAAAAAAATAGGATTTTACATTCTTTTTAGGAACCTCCTGATAAATGGGATTTCACTTTATCTTCAGGACAGTACTGAAAAATGGGATTTCACTTTATGTTCAGGACCCTCTTGAAAAATGGGATTTCACTTTATGTTTAGGACTCTCAAGAAAAATGAGATTTTACTTTCAGTTCAGGACCCTCCTAAAAAGTGAGATTTTTCTTTATGTTCAGGACCCACCTGAAAAATGGGACTATACTTTATGTTCAAGACCCTCCTGAAAAATGGGACTTTACTTTATATTCAGGACCCTCATGAAAAATGAGATTTTACTTTATGTTCAGCACCTTTTTGAAAAAAATAAGATTTCACTCTATGTTCAGGACCCTCCTGAAAAATCGGATTTTACTTTCTATTCAGGACCCTCTTGAAAAACGGCACTTTACTTTATGTTCAGGATCCTCCTAAAAAATAGAACTTTACTTTATGTTCAGGACACTTATGAAAAATATGGGATTTCATTTTATGTTCAGGACCCTCCTTAAAAATGAGACTTTACTTTATATTCTGGACCCTCCTAAAAAATTAGATTTTATTCTTTGTTCTGGACCCTCCCTAAAAAATGGGATTTTACTTTATGTACAGGACCCTCCTGAAAAATGGAATTTCACTTTAATCTCAGGACCGTCCTGAAAAAAGGTATTTTTACTTTATATTCAGGACCCTCCTAAAAAATGGAATTTTACTTTATATCTAGGACCCTCTTGAAAATTGAGATTTTACTTTCTGTTCAGGACCCTCCTGGAAAATAGAAATTCACTTTATATTCAAGACCCTCTGGAAAAATGGGATCTCACTTTATGTTCAGGACCCTCCTGAAAAATGAGATTTCATTTTATGCCCAGGACCCTCCTGAAAAATGAAATTTCACTTTATGTTCAGGACCCTCCTGAAAATAGGATTTTACCTTATGTTCAGGACCCTTCTAAGAAATGGAATTTTACTTTCTGTTCAGGACCCTCCTGAAAAATGGGATTTCACTTTATGTTCAGGAACCTCTTAAAAAATGGCATTTTACTTTCTGTTCAGGACCCTCCTGAAAAATGGAATTTCAATTTATGTTTAGGACCCTCCTAAAAAATGAGATTTCACTTTATATT
>NW_025827642.1:0-1117 GCF_002878395.1 Capsicum annuum | reverse complement strand
ATCCTGTGTTCGAAGGCTAGCCGCCCTATCTATACCACTAGGACCCGTGGTAGGAATGGCTTGCCCTTGAGCTTGCCCAGCAACTATACGAGTCAAAAGTTGCACTGCATTTCTAAGATCTTGATCAACAGCATTAATAGGTGGCTCTGCGGATATAGTTCTCCGCCCCCTTATTTCTTCCGGACTGGAGGAAGTTTCTGATGCATGCTCAGCTGGAGACTCACTTTGATTAGCTGGTATAGTGGGTGACTTACTAGTCCCCTCTCCGGCAGCCACATCTACTTGCTTACCGGTATTCTTGCTTCTGGTAACCGGCATCATTACTATAATAAGAGAAACAAACGAATTCAGTCGTCAACTATGACTTCATATACAATATAGGCTCTATCGCACGATCTAAGACATGAAGAAAAGAAACAATTCCTAAATGTCCATAGCCTCTTGTTTATTGATGATGACTGGGCAGATATTTGTACAAAAATTTGAAATTGTAAATATTACTTCTAATTAACGATCGTTGGGTTTATGGAATAGAGAAATAAAGTTGGAGTCGCCTGAGCTATTGTAATGTACTTTATAAAGAGTTTTTTTTAGTAATGTGAGTGATATAAAGCTTTTTAGCAATGGTGAAAAGTGTGTTTGAGAAGATAACAAATAAATGGGGTAACAATGGATGCAATGGACAAGATTATGATGTTTGTGCATAGATTTAGAGTTGATAGCTGAAAAATAATGGCAGAAAAGATGCCAAAATAGGAGCTTTTTGGAGGAAAAGAACCACCTTCTATTTTTAGCTTTTGAATTATTTTTTAATATTTTTAGAAACATAGATATTTTTGTATTATATAATAATGGATGATGGAGTGGGTTGAAGTGTATTATTAAAAACTTGTGGATGAATTTGATAAGCTGAAAATATTGGATTAAAGTGTAGTATTATAAAATTTGTGGGTGAATTTGTTGAGTTGAAAAAGTTTGTGATGATGTGGATTAAATAGTCTATATGGAAAATTATTAAAAACCTTTGTCTAAATTGCTAAATAGTTTTCAAAAGAGCCTTTTTGGCATACTTCCCCAACTAACTTTCCTACTTAGCAAATAATTACTATCCCTCCCC
>NW_025827641.1:0-4027 GCF_002878395.1 Capsicum annuum | reverse complement strand
AATGCTTAAGTTTTGGTGACTTTAAAAGTGAACTTTTGTTTAGAAGGGGATGTTGTTGGTTACTTTATTTGTTGAAAATGCTTAGGTGCCGGTGACTTTAATAGTGAATTAGTGTTTAGAAGGTGATGTTGTTGGTGACTTTATTTGTTGAAAATGCTTAATTTTGGTGACTTTAATAGTGGATTAGCGTTTAGGAGGTGATGTGGTTGGTGACTTTATAGTTGAAAATGCTTAAGTTTTGGTGACTTTAAAAGTGAACTTTTGTTTAGAAGGTGATGTTGTTGGTGACTTTATTTGTTGAAAATACTTAAGTTTTGGTGACTTTAATAGTGAATTAGTATTTAGGAGGTGATGTGGTTGGTGACTTTATTTGTTGAAAATGCTTAAGTTTTGGTGACTTTAAAAGTGAACTTTTGTTTAGAAGGTGATGTTGTTGGTTACTTTATTTGTTGAAAAAGCTTAAGTGCCGGTGACTTAAATAGTGAATTAGTGTTTAGAAGTTAGTTTCGTTGGTGCCTTTGTTAGTTGAAAATGCTTGATCTAATTAGTTGAATCTGATTGATTGCATAGATGAAACATGACTATAGCTGGATATATCACCAGAACAATGATGATAGAATGGGTATTAGGGAGGAATTTGACTAGGGTGTCAAAAGATTTGTTGAACATGCTAAGACGTTGATCTTTGGACATGTTTTCGGGTAATTCGTTGTCCTTGTGTTAGATGTGATGGTATAAATCTTGTATGTGAAGAAGATGTAAAGGAACATCTTTATAGAAAGGGGTTTCACGAGGACTTTTTAGGAATGGTTGGTATTCATGTTGGTGTTGTGCAAAATAACTCTGTTGTTGGAAAAAGTAGTAGGTCTGCAGGTCATAATGAATATCAAGATACTAGGATGACAGAAATAGTGCACGATGCTTTTGGGATGCAACACGAGATTGACTTTAGGGAAAATGTTGAAGATGTTCCTAATAGCGAAGCGGGCAATTTTTACGAAGAACTTAAAAAGTATTACATAAAAACAACAATAACAACAACAAAACCAGTATATTCCCACATAATGGGGTCTGGGGAGGGTAAAATGTACGCAGTCCATACCACTACCCCTGAAGGAGTAGAGAGGCTGTTTTCGATAGACCCCCGGCTCAAAACAAAAGACCGTAGACCAACAATCGTGCAACATGATAAAGAACAAAGAACCAACATCCACAAAAATAAAGTATAATTAACCAAAAGGCAAGCAATATGCTAAAGTAACAAAAGAACCAACATTCACAAAAAAGCAGTATAATTAACAACCCAAGGACCCCCTCCCCCATAACTGAACTCCCAACCAAGCTATCCTTAAACCTCCTAACTACGGACTATGACTCGACCACCCAACTTAGCCTTCTAGTTTAATACTTTTACTCCAAACCTTCATATCTAGGGTTATGTCCTCAGCAAGCTGTAACTGTTCTATGTCACATCTAATGTTAACATCTACGGACTGGGGCATCCGTGCCCCTTCTCATCACGTGGACAAACCATCTCAACCTCACTTTTTGCAACTTATCCTCCACCGAAACCACTCCCACCTTTTCTCGAATAGTCTCATTCCCGACCTTGTCCGTCTTCGTAAATCCACATATCCAACGCAACATTCTCATATCCGCAACCTTCAACTTTTGGACGTGAGAATTCTTAACAGGCCAACACTCCGCCCCATATAGCATGGATGATCGGACCGCAACTCTATAGAATTTACCTTTAAACTTAAGAAGCACCTTCTTATCGCATAAAATTCCCGAGGAAAGCCTCCATTTCATCCAACCTTCCCCAATATAATGGGAGACATCCTCATCAATCTCTCCATTCCCCTGGATCATAGACCCAAGATACTTAAAACTATCCCTCCTACAAACCGCCTGCGACTCCAACTGCACCACCACATTGTCCTCTTGCCTCAAGTCGCTAAACTTGCACTCTAAGTACTCCGTCTTGGTCCTACTCAACCTGAATCCTTTGGATTCCAGGGTCTGTATCCAAACCTCCAACTTATCATTAACACCTCAGCGTGACTCATCAATCAAAACTACATCATCCACAAAGAGCATACACCAAGGAACCTCTCCTTGTATATTTCGTGTCAACATATCCATCACCAAGGCAAATAGGAATGGGCTAAGAGTCGATCCCTGGTGCAGCCCTGTCAAGATCGAAAAGTGCCTGGAATCCCCTTCCACCGAAAAGTCTAAAGTTGGGTAGAAATTCGATGCCTTTTTGTTTACACTGCCTTTGACCTGACCAGAACCACAAGCAGAAGGCTTGGGATGCAAGTTTACCTTCAGAAATTGCCACCTTGGCTTGCTCCCATATTTTACTTTAGGAGTTGTTAGTTTAATTTTTGTTCCTGATCGACCATCTTACCACTTATCGGTTCTCGCAAAGTTGCATCCTTAGAGTTCTGATCCTGCGCTTTGTGGGTCATCACTCTGGCCATGCTAACTAGTCGTAGTTCCCTAGCAAAGTTCATATCTCCAGTCCACTTCACCATTTTTCTTTTCAAAATCGGCTAATGGATTTGCATTTTTGGATACACTTTTATTTTTTCAGCTCATTTGTTTTTTTTATTTTTCATGTCAATTTCATCAGCCAGATTCACTACACGTTCCTTGCTACTCTGTGTTTCTTCTTTAATAAGGTCTGAGTTGATATATGGTCTTCAGCACCTCCTCTTTTCCTCGTAGATATTCTCTCAAGCACCTTCTGCTATATAAGTGGAACCCCGAGCAACCCAGCCATATAAGTATGGACCAGGGCAAAAAATATATTGATTTCCATTCTTGTTTGCAGCAGTGCGAGGCTTTGAAGGGCTTATAAAAGTACATTGAACCCTGAAAATCAGTCCAATCACTATTGAATCTTTACACTGCCACCAAGAAATTGGTACCTTCTCCTAACTTGACACATAAACATTAGCAAAACTATTATTAAACTATGACAGGGTATCGACACCACCTACTTGGTCACTCGGCCTTATCAATTCGAACCTACCAACCTTAGCTATAAAATGCAATATCTTATTTGAAAAATTAATGCCTAATCGGTAAAAAACTTCATTCACAAAATCAACGTACTCTATGTGTGTTTTCATGATAACATGATTAGTAATACATACTTCCCATATATGAAGTGGTTCCATATGCAAGCAGCTTATTCCTTCGAACTTATCTTTACTCTAGCCTTTTATGTTGGTCGGGCAAAAGTTGATCCACTTTAACTTTCTTTTTATTTTGGGAGACATCTTTTATCTACAAATAAGAGAAAAATAAAAATATTACAATTGATGTTTGCATAGTTAAAAAAAAAGGTAACACAAAATTTTAATAAATACAACAGATTCACCATCTGTTCAACAGATGACCCATCTGGTTCAACAGGTGATCGATACGTTGCAACAGATGGATCATCTATTTTCAGAAATCAAATAAGCCTTGATACCGATTTGATTTCTTCCAACAAGTGCTCCGTCTGTTACAATAGAAGGGTATTCCAACAGGTGATTCTTCAATTGTAACAGATGGAGAATCTGTTGGAAGACCGATACTTATTCATCAATTGCAACACCAACACCACCAACACAACCAATACGACCAACAACATCAACAACAAAGAAAAAAATAAGAAAATCGATATTGTCAACAAGGTTTTTTACGTTCTCCTACCAGATGATTTTTTTGCATATTTTAATAAAAACAACGGTTCGTTCATTCAAGAATTAAAAGACATCTTTCCTTCAATTTTTTCAATAAATAGGATATAGGTAATGGGTAAAAAATAAAAACAACAGATGCAAATAACTAATTTAGATAACCAATGTAAAAATATGATATTCACAATTTCAATTTTCATCATAAAAAACATGATAAATTTGATGAAATGGGCAAAGAAGATGAGAAGGCAAGAATAATAACAGAGAACAGATTTAATAGCAAACCATACCTTGATTTCAAAAGAAAAGGGATCAAAATACTAATTTCA
>NW_025827640.1:0-1677 GCF_002878395.1 Capsicum annuum | reverse complement strand
AGACTATCTATTGTTGATTCTAAATTTGATATTTCTTCTTTTTGTGCATTTATTGAATTTTTACTAGCTCTGACTATTATTTTATATTGTAGTCTTTCTATCTTTATTTTGAATTCTTTACATTTTTTAGATATTATTTGTTTTAATTCTTTATATTTTTGTTATTTCTGTACATTATTCATCTAAACAATATTTATAATATTTTGGTGGATATCTAAATCTAATTTTATCTTAATTAATAAATTTATCAAAAAATCCAAATATATACTACTTCCGATAACTTTAAACAACATAGGCTCTGATACCAATTGTAAGTGTGTGCGGATAACTTGGGTAACTTAAATAGATCTATTACTTCCTCATTTTGGAACTTATGTTAGCCACTAACTCCAGAGCATAATAGGACAACTATTGAAATTTCAGAGCATACTCTTTCACACTCATCTTCTTCTATTTCAAGTTCACAAATTACTTAGCCTTAGCTTCCCACAACTCCTAAGGAAAGAAGTGATCAAGAAAGGCACCTGAAAACTCATCTATACTACCTGCTCAGCCTCATCACCCCTCATAGCTTCCCGTTTCTTATACCACTGATTACCCTAAAGATTTTCTCCATCTCATCAATAAACCCATGAGGATCCTCCTTAACCTTAGAGCCGGTAAAATCTTAGTCCCTAAATGCCTTATCAATATGGCGTGCTTTACACTAAAAAAAAGACTCTACTTAACACAAATTCGTGGACACCTAGAAACCCTGAACCTAGTGATTTGATACCAAGATTATCACGAACCGAACCATGGCCTAGTCATGACTGGTATCTCAAGCCCACTATGGACTAGAAACTACCCCCTTATCCTAACCTCTAGAACACAATAAGAATAATAAAGCAGAAGCCAATCAAGATAGTAATAAAAGAGATAGATAATCAAAAATATAAACTCTAGGAATCAAAAACAACACCCGACCCACACTTGTCCACAAAAACCTTTAAGACCAAAATACCAATTAAGTCGGGACGTGCCCTCGATTATGAACGAAAAGGGATCCAAATGAAATACACAAAATAGTAATGAAACTAGTGAAATGATCGGACCTTTCAAAAGAGGGAAGATCACCACTTTACAAAAAATCCACAGAAGACCTCAGTGACCTAATGTTGTAAAATAGCAATATAAAACTTTTTGAACCCTACATCATAAAACAATGTAGCGTCCAAGGACAATCAGTGGGTTAAGCACTGACATATCACTCAGGAAAGTGATAAAATAATTCTATATCCAAAATCAGTCAAAACCATATGCATACATTCATAGATATATATATATAGGATGTTAGTATAGGTACAGGGGTTAATTAATATAATAGATTAAAATATTAACCAGGACTGTATAGTTTGCTCTGTTCTAAAGGCACCCATGGGCTATATACGTCCAGCTCCCCCTGCTGGAAGGGCCCTCGTACGTTTAGTCATACAAATTGAGGAAATAATTAGGAGAGGCCAAAGATATTCAAGGCCATGGCCCTTCAAAAATATTCCAGGGACTTACACCTTCGTGGTGAGCTATACAATCTCCTTGAAAACCAAATTAAAATAGTTTAAACATAAACTCAACCATTAACCAAGGAGTTTTTATTTAAGGCATTTACCAACTTGGTATCGTCATACCAATTATTCT
>NW_025827639.1:0-8039 GCF_002878395.1 Capsicum annuum | reverse complement strand
AGAGAAGCTTGATTAGGAGATTAGGTTCTTGTCGAACCATTTGGGGGGTTCCTGCCATACCTATTAAAGGTAATGTGGGAATGAAGGTTGGAAGGATTGAGCTCGGGATAGAGATTAAAAAGATAGAGAGCATGATAGAGATCAGTTGTGGAAAGATAAAGAGAGAGACTATGATTGATACATACCTCCTCATGATAGGTTCAAGGAGAAGGAGTCGAGCTCCACTTATCTAGAAAAATTCAAGAATAAAGATGTCTTAGCCTGAACTCTAATGCGTGTAGAAGGGACCGATAAAATGGTGAGGGATATAAAAAAATGACTTATCTAAACTAAAATAAATAGTGACATCCCATTGATCCTCCATCAAGTAATTAGAAATACAATTGGGCCAAATCTCAATTCAAGTCAATACTAGGCCAAAAAAGGATTTACCTAGTGACACGGTGGTCAATCCAAAGAACGACACTCATATTATGGTTATCATCACTAGAAGTGGCCAAAATCTTGGTGAAGATATGGTTGAGATCGATGGAAATACCAATGAAAAGAAATAGGGAAAATACTCAGAAAAATACCTGAACTTTGCCTGAATTTCTAGTTGAGCACATTGAACTTTGCGGGGATCCTATTACCCACCTAGACTTTTTTAAGTGGAACTAATTACCCCTGGACTTTTTTAAAGTGGAATTAATTCCCCTCCCCAAATGCTATACCTAGTTTTGACGGTTGGAAGGGTAATACACGCGCTCTTTCTTCTCCATTTTACCACTTTTCAACATTTTTTCACCATTACAGCCATATTATAGATTCCACAACTCAAATTCATCCTACAAATCAAATTCCAAATGATTCCAATGAGAATTTCAAATTCCAAGTTCATTCTTATCACTTTTCATTATTTTTTCACCAAAATATTGTTCTTTCAAAAGTTATTCGATCAATCTTGAAATACCCTGTTCTGCCTTGCCAACAAATTCATTGCGACTCTAAATTTATTTAGTTCATACTATTTTTTTAACAAAATATTTTCCCAAATTTCAAATTCAAATTGAAAATTTTTTTCAATTATTTTATTCTAATTGGAAACTTTCTTACAAAAATCTGCAGGTTCTGCTAATTAGTATGATTACCAATAAAGAGAAGGTACATAGTCTTCTTTTCCAAAGCAACCATAACAGCGAGACCAACGGATGACGCAGGTCTAAATTTTTTTTTTCCCCCTTAACTGGTGGCTGAGATGGTGGTGGTTCCCAGCAACAATGGTGGGTGGGTGGTGGTGGCAATGGTGGGTTAAATTTTGCCATTTTGATGGAATTGAAGATGACCCATTTGGTGTATGTGTGTGTTGAAATTGAATCAAATTGATGTAATTGAATTGGGTGTGTTGATGATGACCCATTTGGGTGTGTATATGTGTGATGAAATTATGTTCAATTTCAATTCAACAATAGAGAAACCATGGTATTTTGTTGAAGACTCCATTGTTGAAGACAAGAAAGTAAGAAGAGAGAAGAGAGAACAGAGGAGAGAGGAGAGAAGAGAACTCAAATAAAAAAATTTAAAAAACATAAAATTATTAAAAATCAGAAAATTGAGGGGTTATGTGAAAAAAAAAATTTATAACATTTTTTAATCAGTCTCATGCGCTCAAGGGATATGATTACACGCACTTGTCAAAGTGGGCAGATATATTCCATTAAAATACAAAAAAATCCTAGGGGGTAATAGGACCCCCGCAAAGTTCAGTATGCTCAACTGAAAATCCGATCAAAGTTCAGGCTTTTTCCTAAGAATTTTCTCAAAGAAATATGGTATACAAGAAAGTGAAAAAACAAAAAGGATAGAAAAGCCAAGTAATGATACTCCAAAGCCCAATGAATCATTGTTTGGGAAACCAACGGTAGTTGAAAAAAATAGTGAGAATGAGGAAATTCCTAAAGTGATCTGTGGTGATGCACCAAAAGTGAGTGAACCTCCAATTATTCCATTGCTAATGAGTGGCAAGCTTGCCATTCATTTACATCCAAATTTGTGTATACTACATTGAAATAATTGTAAGGATGAGGCAAATTCTTTATTTAAATGTATTAAGTCCCATGGTTTGCATGTTTGCAGGTAATTGAAAGAAAATGAGTGTAGCTAAGCTGGAAAAGGAAGCAAAAGACCAAAGTGATTGCAAAAGATGGAAATTAGGAGTGGGGATTGAATGCCAGGTGCCGCAATCATAGTCTGAGGGTCGTAATCATGACCAGTCAAAGCCAAGTCAAGTTACAACGATCGTAAGGGGATTATCACAATATCAGGAGTTGTGATTGTGGTAAATAGAGTGAGATCACGATAAAGCAGGAAAATATTCAAGGGCAGAATCAGAAATTCATGGTGCCAAATCCCAAATCTTAAAGGAATAAAACCTTGCACAATGGAGGCAACTTCCAACCAATTTTTAATTTTATATAGAGAAAAACTATTCTACTTTGGGAAAAGAACAAATGCAATATATTCTCAAGAGAGGTTTTGTTATTTTTTTGATTGAAGTGTGGATTACTCTTGCTTTTAGTTTCAATGGAAGCATGTCACAACCTGAGGCTATCCCTTAGTCGCGACAATGGTGCTTACGATCGCAAGTGATCACAAGCTAACCCATGAGCTGGTACCTGCTGTGAGCACTGAATAGAATGACACTGATATAACATATGCATAAGATAACCTGATAAAATACTAAAAATTTGAATATTAAATATATGTAAATGACAAGTCTGAAATGTTTGTAATAATTGATAATACTAAAATGATTGAATGTCTATCTAACTGATTATTTGAAAGCCTCTAAACTAACTGAGAAGCTGATGGGACAAGCCCTCAACTAACTCCGACTGTCTGAACATAAGGAAATACTAAAATAACTGAGATAAATAAATCATGTCCTCGATGGATGTGGACTCACCACTACTGCTGCTGAGTTACGCTAAGCTGGCTAAGAATGGTTAGAAACTTGAGTGTCCAAACCTATGTTATAAGACAACATAGCACAAAGAAAAGTATGTGATTAGTACTTTGAATGTACTAGTACGTGAGATAAGGACTGACTGAAATGTATGAGATAACTGGGCATAAATGCATGAACATGTAATATTTGAGAATGTAGGACCAAGCATACATATATCTGAAATAATCTGTAAGTAACTGAATAACTGAAAATCTGTATGTTTTGGTCAAGCAAATCTGAGCTGAGACATATTGAATACTGATTAACTGGTATTTGTATACTAGTTAACTGATATCTGTATACTAATTAACTAATACCTGAATATTTATCATGTAATACTGAACTGACTTAGTCTAAATAACTAGACTAAAACTGTGGGAGGTATCATGTAACTGACATGCCCCAATCTGAGCTAATCAGATCCAACTTGTAACACCAGTTGGAAGGGTGTCAGTACCGTACCACAAATACTAACATTGGTTGTGTGGATCCACTACTCTGAAGTCCCAAAGGACCAGTGTGTCTAGCCTAAACTGACGGATGACCCTTGAGAGGAAGTCAAGCCTAAATTAATGGGTGACCCTCATATCCTATGCTAGTTACATAATTCTAGAATATAAGGACTGCTACTAACGGCTCTGCCTAACTGACAGGGAAGCCGCCATCCCTGCATTCGCTCGGTACTAAATCCTACTCCCAATTGAACTGACACTGGTACTGAACTGAACTAACGTTAACTAAATATTATTTCTGATAGTGCTTATCATGATCATATCAATTGAATAAGTAGAAATATTTATGGTTTAACTGATTCATTACTTGAAAATCTGAAATTATGTAAAACATGTAGGTATTGGGTGTTCATAATCTACCAACACTGAATAATCATAAAACATGAAATTTAAGCTTAAAACTTTAGTATGGAATCATGGTTCAACCTAAGACATAGACATTTCACCAAACATGTGGAAAGCATGGACTTGAACATGAGGATTTTCTAAACATGAGATATCAGCAACATGAAATTTACTTAAATAAGACATGAGAAACTGAGATTTAAAGCATGAGTAAATCAATTATTTCATGGGATCATACATGGGCTGAATTGAATTAAATTACCATGGTAAACATGAATTAAACTCATCTTGAACATGTAAGATACCAAAATAATAGAAAAATCTATTTTTTAATTTAAAAGAGAGTTTTTGGGCTTCATGGGTGAAAGGGACCCATGAATGAACATCCCACATACCTTAAGCTTCTTAACTAAAAAGGAAAACACTAATCTTGATGCTTTCTTGGAGGTTCTTGAAGTTGGGGAATTTGAATTCTTGGGGAAAGAGGAACTCAATTTTGTTCTAGGGGAAAGGGGAGGGTTTTCTTCAGAGAAAATTTGGAGATGAAGGGAAAATAATGCCCTAACTAATTCCTCAAGTTGTAATATGAATGATTGGGTTGAGGGGGAAAATACCTAATTACCCCTCAGGCATTTAAATTCAAAACTGGATGCAATTGGCTCACCGCAGTACGGTTTAATTGCAATTATTAATTTCCCTCACCGCGATGCAGTCTGCATGACATTAGGACTAATGCCATGTCACGAGCTGATTGTGATGACCAACAAGATTCGTGATCCAAACATGACCCAAACCTTGTCCTTCTAGACATACCTTTTACATTCTTAAAAATGAATCAACTCAAAAACCAATGTCTCGGGGTCGTGAAGACAAAAATAAAAATTCTCAAAGTTTCAGGGTATTGAAAATAAGTAAAACACTTAGTGAAAATTACAAGCCTTAAGCCCCTTATGCATGCAACTATAAGCTGAATCGAGCTAAGATTAATAAGGGGTATCACAAAGCATTGAATGTTAATTTGGGGTTTATCTCTGTTCTCCATTCTCATATATAGCTAAATTTCTATCTTGGGGTTATTCTTGAATAGAGTGTTAATATGTATGGGTGTTGATTGTTGGTTTAAATTAATAGTTAGTGGTGTTGAGTTTTAGTATTACTTTATGCTTGAATTAAGAATTGTGGGTGAAAATTTCAATTTTCTTGGATCCCACATCATCCTTGAAAGAGGGTTGTGGTAACTGTGAACGATAAATTGATGTTAGCTGTTTTCCTTAGCATTGTCTTAGAAATAAGGTTGTTATGTGGATTTTCTATGTTCATCCCCATTGTCTTAGAAATAGGGATGCCAAGTTAAGGTATTGGGTTGATGAATTCATCACACTTATGAGGTATTCAAAAGAATCCTTGAGTGAAATTTAAGTGTTTTTTTGAAATACTAGCACCACCCATGACATATTAACTAAAATTGGAATTACCTATTACTCACCCATACACGAATTGCCCCTAGGATGGCATAACCCCAAGAACTCTCTCTATTGGTTTTACTCATTACTTGTTTGATCTTACTTTAGTGTTGTAGTGTAAAAATTTCAAATTCATACCCTCATTTAATTTCATGGTTATTTTAGTTTCACATTATGGGTTAACTCCTAGTGAACTCTCAACATACATAGGTTTAGAAAACTAGTTTGCACTCCTTGTGGATACGACCTCGACTCTTGGTGGGTTTATATTGACGATGACCTCCTTGAATCAACATAATTTTGTAAGTTTAGCATTATAAAAAATGGTTCCATTGTCGAGGAGTGACTTTATTTTTGCTTGTGTTGTGTTGCTAGTAACTTTTGGTATACCCGTAGTGTCTTTATTTACATTGTTTATTGTTTGTTGTTTTATAGGTAATTTTCATAGTAATCATGACACCATGAGCTGCAATGGTAGCAATGAAGGATCATTTGATGGACACCTCCAGGATAAGGATCATCTTCATGATGAGGGGCGTGAGAGTACAATCCGCATCCCACTGACCAAGGAAAATGGGGTGTTCTATGTCACGAGTGTCATGCTCCACATGTTACAAATAAAAGGTCTATTCAAGGTTATATCATATGAAGATGGCAACTTATATTTGAAAATTTTCATTGAAGAGTCCATTCAATTGAGGCTTTCCACATTTCCCTTAATGGGTGAAATGGTTTTGTGGTTGAGATCTCTACCCCATGGGTCTATTACTTCTTGGGTCGAACTTATAGAGGCTTTTTTGGATAGATATTTCCCTCTGTATAGGATGCTTCAACTAAGGGATGAGATCACAAATTTCCACCAACTTAGTAGTGAGCCCTTACATGAGGTATGGCAATGGTTCAATGAAAAGCTCATGCAATGCCCGAACCATGAAGTACTGGAGAAGATGCTCCTCCAAATATTTTATAGGGCATTGTACAAAATCAACAAGATGGTGGTGGATAATGCATCGGGTGGTTCTCTTGTGAGGTTATCATATGATGTTGTGGAAAATATACTTAAGCAAGTCACTAAGCAAAATTGGGGGTGGCATACTCGGGATTCTAAAGTATTCATAGGGCCCCCCATCACATCTTATGTCAATAATGAGCAAAGAAAAAAGGATGAAGAAAGGGATGAAAATATGGGTAAGGTGATGACCTAATTGGAGCTTCTCACTAAACATGTAATAGGAGAACCTAAAAAAGATATCAATGTCGTGGCCTCTCAAGGTTCCAAAGGTTATGATGAGGATGGAGACATGGAACTTTATGAAGAGATAAGGATATTAGAAAATTATCCAGGGGGTTCCCGCCCTGCCCATCAAAGGCAAGACAGTAATCAAGCTTTGGACAATCGAGATCATGATTAGAGTGATAGAGAAAAGGATAGAGATTATGATTGGAGGGATGAGAGAGGTTATGATAGATATGTGCCCCCTTATTATCATGTCAAGGACAAAGAATCAATCTCGATGGACTCGGATAAATTCAAAACTGAGGATGTGCTTGCTCAAATTTTGATTAGGATTGAAGGTACCGACAAAATGGTAAGGGAGATTAAGAGAATTTTCTCAAATTAACTAAATGGTTGTTTCACATTTGGCTTCCATCAAGAAACTAGAGACACAAGTGGGGAAAATTTTTACCCAACTTAACGCCGGGCCAAAATGGGACCTACCTAGTGATACGATGGTAAATCCTAAGAATGAAGGACATGTCTTGGCAATTGTTACAAGAAGTGGTAGGAATTTTGGTGAGCATGTGATTGAAGTTGAGAAAAATTCTTTAGATGATCAAATGAATGTGAAGATGAAGCGGTTTGAATCTCTAAATTTTAGTACTTCAAAGTCTCTTAAAAAGGGTTGTGAGGAGCCAATGATGGTTAAAGAGAAGAGGGATGAAGAGGAAACTCCTAAAGTGATTAATGGTGACAAAAAAATGAGTAATGACGCTCAAAGAGTTATATTTTCCTCAATGAAAATTCCTCTACCCTTTTCATAAATGTTGAAAAATAAAGATAACAATGTCAAGTTTAAAAAGTTTCTTGCAAAGCTTAGCAACCTCTCGATTAATATTCTCATATTAGAGGCTCTTCAAGAAATTCCAGGGTATGCTAAGTGGATGAAGGACTTGATGTCAAAGAATAAGCTTGTGGAGGGTGAGACTATTGAAGTGCCCAATAGTTCTAGTGCCATCATGTCCAATGCCATGGCCAAAAAGAAGGATGACCCGGGTGCTTTTACAATCTCTTGCACCATTGGGACTCACAAATTTGTCAAGACATTATGTGATCTTGGTGATAGCATAACTTTGATACCATATGAGGTGTATCAAAAGCTTAGGTTGGGCACTCCTACAATCACCACCATGAGATTATTGATGATGGATCACTCAATCAAGAAACCAATTGGTGTTCTATACGATGTATTGGTAATAGTCGATATGTTCATTCTCTTGATGGACTTTATGGTGCTAGATTATGAAATTGACCATAAAATACCCATAATTATTCAAAGACCTTTCATGTCAAACAAAAAGGCATTAGTGGATATGGAACATAGAGAGATGATATTCTGGATGCATAATGATTGAGTCTTATTCTGAGTAAGCAAATCCAAAAACCAACCAAGTGGGTTATAAGTGCTATCGATTATTAATATTATTGATAAGGAAGAAGAGTTTGGGTCAGTA
>NW_025827638.1:0-1494 GCF_002878395.1 Capsicum annuum | reverse complement strand
TGTGTGTGTGTGTGTGTGTGTGTGTGTGTGTAATCAGGTGTTTAAGGATGAATATTCAATTGAGAGCATGAATAATAAAGAATCCCTCTCTTGTATGATTTTTTCCATCTTTTGTATACTATTAAATATTTTGAAATGCATCTTGAAAAGCATGATACGAAATGTCTTGATTAATACTATGACTTGAGTATAAATTTTGAATTCAAAAGAGAGGGCTATGTATGTTGAATATGTATATAACAAAGAGTAGCATGGTTTGCCAAAAGAACACATGACCACCATATGTTTGAATAATCTCAGTATAGTTTTCACTTGTATTTTTGGAACATGAAATCTTTTATATTGTTTGCATTTTTGGGTGTCTGAACTGTGTTTTAATGAAAGAATTATGCATAATATATTATGGCTCAGAAAATAGGATTTGCAAGTTTTGGTGTGACGACACCAATTCAGATTATGCCATGGTAATTCAGAATAGAATAGAATGCATGTTTGAAGTTAGAATTTTCAGATGTTGAAACTAGAATAATGCATGATTCAGAACAAGATAAAATTAGGCATAAAGAGATGTTAGGTGGCTCCCCCAAAGAAGGCATGAGTTCAGACAACTCGTTGACCAAAATCGTGATTTGTCAATCTGGGTATATTATATTACGCTGACCTAGTGCTGTGCGGCGTATCAGAATCAGAAAATCCAACCCTTGTAGCATACTTAGGTTGGGGGCTTCCCTAGGCAGATTTTGTACCGTCTGTGGAATATCAGAATTGTAGGGGAGTGTCACCTAGCTCAGAAGTAATACAAAGATCAAACATTGCATTGACAAGAATGATTTATGATTTTCAGAAAGTGCCCATGTGTTTTAGAACTATTTCATGCATGATATTTTGACAAATTGCTCTCCAACTATTTTATTTATATACAAGCTTTATTTTAGATTACTTTTCATACCAGTACATCGGTATTGACCCCCTCTCCCTCCAGGTTCTGAGGCACAGTCTAGGGGTCCTGATAGGCAGTAGATTTCATTAGACAGGAGTGAAGAGTACCAGTTGGTGAGCCTTCTATATTTCAGAAGGCCTAGTTTCTTTCAGACAGTTATTATTTTTTATAATTTTGGTCTACTAGAGGCCTTGTCCCAGTTTTTAGACAGTTGTTATTTGATCATGTAGTAGAGAGTTCGCAGACGGTTTTCAAACGATGTTTAGTTGATATTGGATTTTATTCCTCATTGTTAAACTAAATTTAGATTATGACCATATTTCCATAGCAGATTTTATTTCCGCATTTTCTATTTATATATGAATGGTGTATATGATTACAAGTTAGAAGGGATATAGGTCCTTCATAGTTCGGGATGTCCATCATGGCCAGGGCCCTGGTTCGGGTCGTGAAGAGTGTTTTAATCTTGAGAGAAAGTGAGGAAATAATGATAAAATAGGGTATTTAGGACATAATTTCATGTTTAAAGGCTGATCTGGGTCATGGAAAAAAAA
>NW_025827637.1:0-1232 GCF_002878395.1 Capsicum annuum | reverse complement strand
AGGTATAGATGTAGATTATAGATATAGATATAGATATAGATTATAGATTATAGATAGATAGATGTATCCTAAAAGAATTTGTTCCAAAATTGTTGTCAATTCAAACAATCAAAAGATAATTAAATTTTTTTTTCCATTTTACATTTAATATTAATTATTTTAAAATTAAGAAACAAATAAATAGATAAATTTTTTTATAAAAAATATAAGAAATATATCAATCAAATGCCACTCTTATTTAATATATTTTTAAAGAATTTGTAAAATTTTATTTTGACAACTAAAAAGCAACGGAGGGAATAGAGAGTTCCGTTTGATTTCCAGTCGGAAGTGGGGTTAAGGTTTTAATTAAGAAAAGTTATTAGGAAATGGAAAGGGGCTTTTTATTATTTATACTAGATAATGAAGGCCCATTTTACGGTCCCAATATTACAGTTTTAAATATATTATTGATATTTAATTATTTTATTAAAATAATTAATTAATATTTTTAAATAAAATGATAGAAAATAATAATAAAGATCACACTTAAAAAAGCTATATTTTTTATTTTTAAAAAATTAAATAATCGCTTACAACTTATTTAAATTTCCCTAATTAAAATTAAAAATATGCTTCAATGTTTTCTTGAATTAAATAACCAATTTTAATGTTTTTATTTTGTTATTAAAATTATCATCAGGTCAAAGACATTTTCTTGAATTAAATAACCAATTTTAATGTTTTTATTTTTCAATTTTATTTGAAAATTATACAAGAGGATAAATTAAAACTATAAGTGTTAATATATTTATATTTTTATAAAATCTTCGGATTTAAATATTTTATTAAAATATGAATTTTCTTGCCTAATATACTATATAAATATATGTAAATAGCATATTTATATTAAGGAGATAAGAAATTGTTCTTATCCATATAAATATATCATACATTCATTTTCATAATGAAATAATATAAAATAACTAAAGGTATATTATTGATAGTTGAAAATTATCTATAAAAAATAGAGCAAAAATAAAATGAATATTAGTGGAGTTAAAATTTTTTAATAAAGGAATTAAAAAAAATGTTATTTACTATTAGTTTAAAGTTATTTTACATGCAGGTTAATTTATCTATTATATCGTACTTTCTTCATTCTTTTTTATTTGCTCTATTTGGGTTGGACACACCTTAATCTCGTACTCCTATAAAATTAAAAGTAATTTGATTAAGATACTCCTAATTAA
>NW_025827636.1:0-1870 GCF_002878395.1 Capsicum annuum | reverse complement strand
AGAGGACAACTCAGAAGACAACTCGACCTTATAAGCTACCTTACCAATACGGCTAAGAATTTTGTAAGGACCAACATAACAGGGACTAAGCTTCCCCTTCTTTTCAAATCTCTTCACCCCCCTCATGGGTGAAATTTTTAGATATACTAGGTCACCAACTTCAAACTCAAGGTCTCTCCTTCTAACATCCGCATATGACTTCTGATGACTCTGTGCAGTTTTTAACCTTTCCCTAGTCAACTTAAATTTTTCTAAAGCCTCAAATACTGAATCAGGACCACTCATAGCCGCTTCACCCACCTCAAACCAACCTATGTGTGATCTACAGTTCCTCCCATATAAGGTTTCAAATGGATCCATGCCAATACTAGAGTGGAAATTGTTATTGTAAGCAAACTCTATCAATAGTAAGTGATCATCCCAACTTCCCTTAAAGTCATGTGTACAAGCTCTCAATATATCCTCTAAGGTCTGGATAATCCACTCAACCTAACCATCGGTCTGCAGATGAAAAGTAGAACTCAAAAGCACTTGGGTACCAAGACCCTTCTTAAAAGCTTTCCAAAATTGCAAAGTGAACTGAGTACCCCTATTCGAAATGATAGATAAGGGAACTCCATGAAGTCTGGCTAGCTCTCGGATATACAATCTAGCGTAATCCTCAGCAGTATATAAAGTATGAACAGGCAATAAATGAGCAGACTTAGTCAACCTATCAACCACAACCCAAATGGAATCATGATAGCATCGGGAAGGAGGTAAACCAATCACGAAGTTCATATTTATCTCTTCCCACTTCGAGGTGGGAATAATAAACTCTTGCATCATACCATCAGTTCTTTGGTGTTCAACCTTAACCTGTTGACATGTTGCATATTAGCTACAAAGGTTGCTATATCTTTCTTCATGCCACTCCATTATAGATTTCCCGCAAGTCTTGGTACATCTTGGTGGCACCAGGATGAATAGAATATCACGCCTCGTGTGCTTCATCCATAATTCTCTATCTTAGATCATCAACATTCGAGACACACAATCTACCTTGTAATCTCAACACACCATCTCCCCCTTAGGAGAAAACCTCTACTTTTTGGTCCTTGACTGACTCCTTCAGTCTAACCAAACTAGCATCTAAGTATTGCTTTTCCTTCTCTTCCAAAACCAAAGAGGATTCGAAACTACTCTGAACCCCTATACTACCTTCAGTAGAGTCAAACAACCTAATCCCCAATCTAGCCAAACGATGTACATCATGAGCCAACTCTTTCTTACCTTCTACCATATGCGAAACACTACCCATGGACACTCTACTTAGGGCATCCGCCACAATATTGGCCTTGCTCGAATGGTACAGCACACTCATATCGTAGTCCTTTAACAATTCTAACCATCTTCTCTGCCTAAGATTCAATTCTCTCTGGGTAAACACGTACTACAGACTCTTATGATCAGTGAAAACATCAACATGGACACCATACAAATAGTGTCTCCAGATTTTCAAAGTAAACACAACAGCATCCAACTCAAGGTCATGGGTGGGGTAATTTTTCGTATGGGGTTTCAACTGTCTAGAAGAATAAGCTATCACCTTACCCCTCTGCATCAATACACAACCCAACCCAACTCTCGAAGCATTATAGTACACCACAAAACCATCAACACCATCAGGCAAAGTCAAAATAGGGGCTGAAGTGAGACGAGTCTTCAACTCCTGAAAACTCTTCTCACAAGATTCGGACCATAAGAACTTCACTTTCTTTTGGGTCAACCGAGTCGTAGGAGACGCTATAGAGAAGAAACCCTCAATAAAAAGGTGGTAATAGACAGCTAAACCCAAGAAACTTCAAATATCAATCGGAGAAATAGGTCT
>NW_025827635.1:0-3039 GCF_002878395.1 Capsicum annuum | reverse complement strand
CTAGATTTTGAACGGCATAGGTGAGAAAACTCTTCAAATTCTCTTAGCAAATTTAGCTGATTTTTTTGATAGGATGTGCCAAAGAGTGAAAAACCCTTGACAATGACATCATGCACATTTTGACCGCCTTAACACTGTGCACGCCTTTTTCTATTACCAATGTGGCGTTAGCAATATCTATGTTTAGATATTGTAAGTGAATGGACTTGTTGGTAGCGGAAAGGGTGTAACAATATAAGTCTCAATTAATTCTCCAACAAAAATCCTAGCCTATTTTTTTATTCTATTTAAATATTCTCTTTTCTTTGCAATATTGTTCATCTTTTACCATAGAGAGTTTGCTTGACAACTTTCAAAATGCCTCTTTTAAATGCTAAAATAATATGTCTTCCTCAAACAATGAGAATAGTCTTATGATCCAAAAAAAAAACGCTATCACACCATGTGAAAGATTCAGTTACTGAAAGATGAGGTAAGGGACCATAATCAGTGTATGGAACATCTTAAGCAAGATTTGTGAGAGTTGAGGTATCTTTTCCACACCTACATACTAGAGGTTAACAACGAGAAGATTGAAGAAGGTGGTGAGGTTGCACAAGGTGTTGATCCTGCTGCTTAGGTTGTTGTTTATTTTTTTCAGTCTTTTTTAATTAAGTTTTTTTATTCATTGCGTAGGGATGACTATGTTTGTACTTTGATTTTCAATTAATGAATAGATGTTTTCTTATTACACTTGCTATTATGCAAACAATGGAACACACAAATCAATTAAAGGACTGGCGATTAATACAAATTATTGAACGTTTTTTGAATAAGCCCTAGATTGTACGTTGAACACATTTAACCTTGATTAGATTTAACTGAAGAAGTTTATGAAAAAAAAACATTTTTTTTCAAACCACATTCACCTTCAATTCTTATTTCCACTCTTCAGGTATATGATAACTTATCCAGTTCCATCAAATTTCAAGCACAAGTTTGGACTGAACAAAAAAAAATTATTGGAGCTAGTTACTTTTCATCAAACTCATTAAAAATGTATTTTCTATACTTGGATAATGAACTGCAACAAACAAATAATATGCCTACAATAGAAAGTCACTTCAAATGGAGCATTGAAATAAAATAATATGAACAATGTGTTTGACGATTCAATTAACTCTTTTAATGACCACATCTTTAACTCTACAGGTCCTATTGTCCAAGCACTAATTGGACAAAGTATTAAACATGGTCATACATTAGATAACTTAACAAATAAATTGATGAATAGATTCTCACCTAATAATCTTCGTAAAATTACACAAGGGTATAAAAGTAAGCTTCAAAATATACTTAAAAATGGGTGGAGAAATTCCAAAATGGAGCAAGTAAGAAAGAATGGAGGGAGTGCTAATTCATACTACAAAGATATATGTTAAATAAAGCTCAAATATCCCATGCTAGCATTCACTAAAATAATCACAAAACGTGCTGTAGAGTTGTCACTACGCATGATCAATTTGAGTGTTTGCATTGTGATAAATTTAGTGAAACCACACTCCTTTACAAAATTTATAATACGTTTAAGCATGTCCATGCTTCCATTCACTAATTGAAAAATAATGAATAAAAGAATACAGTAAACTTTGATGGGTGGAACAATGTCACTACGCATCACAAAATAATATTGATTACAATAATTTTAGAAGGTAACACGAATAATATTACACTATTATTTGTACCTAATTGTCCATATTGTTAAAAATGAATGAAAAATAAAGAATTGCACATAAATGTATTTAATTAATAAAGCCAACGGGGTGTTATTTGAGGCATAAACCTATATTGTACATTTACACTTTAACAAAAAAAATTCTACGTAGATTATTTTTCATATTAACAAAAACTTCACCATAATCCTAATTTGTATTTCAGGCCCAAGAAATGACCCATGAAAACTTTTCATATGAACATCAAACTAGGCCCAACATGAGAACAATTGTAACAATTTTCTTAGTAATGAATAGGCCCAAATTTAAGGGTGTCAAAACAGGTTTACAAAACAAATGGGTCCAAAGAAATTGTTCCCACTTTTTTCAACAACGGATCCTAAAACACCCAAACAAAACAAAATAAAATGGGAAGAGGGAAATACCAAGAGAAAGGAGAAAGTGGGGACAAGAAAAGACATTGTCAGCCTATTTTTAAATGTGTGGGACAATGATTTTATCAAAATCGGGTGGTTTTCAATTAGGGAGGGTTATTTTGGGTATGAAAAAAATGTAAAAAGACAATATCACCCTCCCTTGTCACTTTAATTACAAAATTACCAGCCAAAAAGTGTAATTCCAGTCATTCGAGCCAAAAGTGCCCGAGTCAATTATATCTTTTGAAAATTTAATTTAAAGAATTTAAAAAAAATATATGTTTTACATGATTGTAGGCATTGAATCACCTTATTGTATAATCTTATTTCCTAACATTTATATGGGGAGCAAAACTTTTTTACCAAGAAATTTATTCATGCTACTACTGTATACTATTGTTGTTGTTGCTATCTCTAGTCCTTCAACTCCTCCTAGTTTTTTTTTTGTGGAAAGAAAAAAAAATTCCAACCAGAACATTTGAGTACAATATTTCTTGTTCTTCTAACTATTCCAATGCCAAACTATATTACATTAGACCGGATAATAATTCAAGCTAGCTAGTATGTCCTGCCATTTACTCTGTTGTTGGCCTTTGATATGCACTTGAAGGCAGATATCTTTGATCAGCTGGGTGTTGTTCTTACATTGAGCCTTGAACTTGCGTACATTTCTTTCAAGACATATCTGGTAAACTGTAGCAGCAAATACACATATTAGGACTTGTGATCATGCCTTTGAGGTGTGTACACTAGTAGTCAGCCATTTGATTTCTTCTGTCCATATGTGAACCTGTCTATGAATGTTCATCCATTTTAACAAGGTGCTCCAGGTGTTCTTAGAATAAACACATTCAAAGAACAGATTCTGAAAAGTTTCTTTAGTTCCTGAACAACAGAGGACACAACCAGTA
>NW_025827634.1:0-1032 GCF_002878395.1 Capsicum annuum | reverse complement strand
TAAAATAAATAAAGTACTAAATTTTTAAAACATGTTAAATTCGAAAACATCATTTGGATCAATAAATTACTAAATTTAAACAATAAAACATGCAAATTATAAAATGTCAAAACTATCCCGAATTTACGTGACACAAATATAATTTAGATAATCAATCAGATTCTTAATATATTTTTAAATATTTTAAATTGTTAGTTATTGTAATTTATAATATTTTTTATATAATTTTCAAATAATATATGTTACTCTCCTTATCCAAATTTTTGTGGCATTGATATTCAATTATATTCTTAAAATAATTTAAGTTTTTAATTATTATGAGTTATAATATTTTTTCTTCTATTCCAATTTAAGTAGCATTGAAATAAATTCGAGAGTCAACCAAATTTTATGATTGAAGCAGCGAAGTAGATATGTCCTAAATGACTTATAATACCTAATTAGAAGTGATAAAGCAAAATTACTATGAGAAAATATTTGTGAAAAATATTTAAATGAGTCTCATATAAGTTGTCATGTTAATTTAAAACATCAAGAATTAACTTATTATTTTATGTCAATTTTATTTTTATTAAATATTATTAAATTTTTAATACCTAAATGACTTATAATAATTAATTAGGGGTAATATAGTAAAATTACGATTGAAGCAGCTGAAGTAGACATGTCATAAATGTCTATTTTACCTTTTTTTTATTAAATATTATTAATTTCCTTATATGTAAATGCCTTACAGTAATTAATTAGGGGTAATATAATAAAATCATGGAGCATACTTGTGAATTTTTTTAAATAAGTCTCATATAAGATGTCCTATTAATTTAAAACATCAAGAATTGATTTATCATTTATATCTATTTTATTATTTATTAAATATTATTAATTTTTTAATACCTAGATTACTTATAATAATTAATCTGAGGTGATATAATAAAACTACGATTGAAGTAGCTGAATCAGACATTTTATAAATGTCTATTTTACCTTTTTTTAATTAAGTATTATTAATTTTCTTATATATAAATGACTTAA
>NW_025827633.1:0-2200 GCF_002878395.1 Capsicum annuum | reverse complement strand
ACTCTTAATCAACATCATTAAATATTTTAGAATTCCAGCTGGCTTACCTTGGCATTTAGTCCACGAAGTGTACATCCCAATCAATTGTGGTGATGAATTCCATTGGGTGTTGGTTTTCGTCGTTCTAAAAGAGAGGCGCATCTTAGTTTATGACTCGATGTTGAGAAGAAGACATTCCGGGCTATCGTCTGAGATACAAAAGATGGCCAAAATATTGCCTACTTACCTTGATATGAGTGGCTTTTTGAATCAAAAGGTTCGTACTGATTGGTAGATGATTAAAGCATACCAAAATAAAATGGCTAATCCATTTGATGTACAATATGTTAACGGAATTGCTCAACAAACCATTGGTAGCCTGTAAGTTTAAGTGTCATGATTTAGTTTCATTTCACAAATTTCACAACGCTTGCATGAACTGTAAGAAATGGATTCTCTAATTTTTATAATACAGGGATTGTGGTCCTTTTGTTGTTGCCTATACCGAGTATTTGAGAGATGGATTACAAGTACCAAATGATGGACTTGATGTCGGATTACTCCACAAAAGATATGTTGCTCTTTTATGAAAATATGGAGAAGCGAAAGCTCAGAAGCCGTACGCAACCGACGTTAAAGATCCACAATGACCAAAGACGAATTCCATAGCACTGGATGAAGAACAACTTGTCCATATTGATTAGATCTTTATAGCTCGAGTCCATCAATGTAATAACCTATCCTCCTTGGCTTAACTTGTTGATTTATTTGTAGAGTAGATCGTTTGTACTCATAATGATTTTTTTTACATTTCATTTATTTGTTGAGTTATTTTATTTCATGTAATTTCTGAAGGCTTCGATTTATATTATTCTGTCTATGAATATAATTAATTCTGATTTTGAACATGTTAATTGATATGGAGTACTAGATTCAAATATCGCAATAGATAATACATCTGCTGCAATAGATGACATATCTTATCAGACAAATTTAGACATATGTTGCAACATGAGATGCAACACGTAGGTCATCTACTGGAAATTATATAACAGGTCCTCCTACTTTTTTGATTTTCTCCCATAGATTACCGATCAGTTGTAATAGATAATTTATATATTGCAACAGATCGGTAATCTGTTATGATAGATAGACGGGGAACATCTGCATAACGCAATAGATGACCAACCTATTCCAACAAATAATCAACCTGTCACAACAGGTACTATATCTGTTACGACAGATCTAAAATCTGTTGCATTATAAAAATTCAACTTTGCCAGACATAAAAATTATTGCCCCTATATATATAGTGAATTGGCTTGAAATGAAAATTTGTTATCGTGTTCGTCTCTGTCTTTGTACATGTTCTTTTTTATACACGGGCTCCAACCATTTAGTTAGTACCCCATATTCCCAGACCCATTGCATCTTTCCCACAACGGTGACGCACACATCGGTCATTTGTGTGCCAGTTAGCAAACACTCCATGTATGCAAGCGAGTACGGCCCACACGCTGCACCGGTTGTATTTTTTGGGAGCTGGATGTTCTTATTTTGACCTTCAAAAACCCATGATTTCTTCTCCAAGATTTCAGCCGGCAAATGATCCATCAGCTTACTCTGCGTCAATAACTTGGGCAACAACTTCAAGAGTGGCTGTATGTGGGTTAAAAACGTCTTCACGCTGAACACAGGTAATTTGCAGTCATAAACCTTAATCTTTCCCTCGTATAGCAGTATCTAAACAGTGAGAAAATGGGTGACATCCACGTTCATGACTGCAAGGATTTTCTTTGCCTTGGTCCAGCTCTTGCCGTGTGGATATGGCCTCTTCCCTCTAACATATTTAATTGCTTCTTCATTCCATTGGAATGTAGAAACTAACTGATCAAATACCAGGCCACTGGAATCAGCTAGATTACGAAAATCAGCATACCTATCTTTGAAATTATTGTAGAAGTTGAGGTCCATTATCCTAACAGCAGCATCATAAGCATGTGGCTACGCTAATTGCCTGCCCCTCATGAGGCAAAGAATTTCATCAACATACTATGGTATAAGAAGATAATTTTTAAATAGGTTAGTAATTATAAAGAATAAAAACATTGTGGAAAGAATTTGATGCAGAGGGTTCTCTGAATCAGTTCACAAATTACCCAATCAATGCAACGCAACAGATGTGTATTATGTTACAACAGAATACCAAGCTGTTGCAACA
>NW_025827632.1:0-1883 GCF_002878395.1 Capsicum annuum | reverse complement strand
CAATCACCTTCAACTTTAGATTAGACATTCACAAACTCTCAAAGCATCCATTCGTATGTATACAAACATGACATTCAAGCTTATATTCTTACCCACATATGCACTTCTAAACAAAAACGCGTAAAGCACCTTCCTCATATTCTCTAATACTTCTATCCATAACAACTTCCATGCACTATTCAGATGATACACCTAAAATATCCTCAACTAACCAAGCCATACACGAAACTTCACCTCAAAATTCTTTCAAACCTATAGATTTTGACTCAATATTACTCCACAATTACTACCTTAGCTCAACTAAGCACACAACCATCTTTCATCAACAAGAAATATTTACTCTCTCCCATCTAGACAATTGTTCATCAACACTATCTCGACCTAAGGAAAAGGTCACTGAAAAGTTAGAATATCGGGATCCGGAACATGAGGGGAGTACTAAGCATAACTTGATACCCCTCTGAGGCATGAGGAATAGAGCACTCATGGCATGGACTCATTAAAGAGGTCTAATCAGAGGACGTACCCAACTGGGAACTCATCATACTAGGAGCTAGGAGAGTACATGATTCCCTATCATATCCATGAATACGAACTATGATCGTGGAGCTGAAACATAAAGCATGAGTATGTATCGGAATAACTGAAGCAAACTACTGAAATAAGAATAGATTGAGCATCACTCTTCTCACAGCTATTCCACCACTTACTGGCATAACAATTTGAATTTGAACGCTTGACTTGGTTCCTCGTTGTATCATCTCCCCCTTAGATTCAAGCCATCACTCTGAGTTTGTGAACCACTGTATACACGCTGGTATAAACTGAAATCACTCTACTCTAGAGTCTGGGATATACAATACACATAAAACTAAACTTACTCTGAAAGACGGTATATTCGTGTATAACACCTAATACTAATATCTCCTTCTAAGATTCAACCCTTAGGCTTCTATAGCCTCAAAAGTCGTCATATAACAACTTAAACATTCACTAACTTAGATTCTAACACTAAGTATGGATATCATCAACCTCCAACACATTATACTTCTTCCATCATAGTCTATCGGTATCACATCTCAAAACTTATATCTCTCCTCTAAACCATGAGAATAAAAATTATACTTAAAAAGGCTCAACATCCTTAATCATAACTCCATAACTTAGCTACCACAAACATCATATAATATTTAACTAGTCTTTCTCCACCTGGCAACTCAACGGTACTACTAATCCCTACAACATGCAATGATCCTCAAAAATAATACAGGCCCATAGCACCTTGGGCATACTTCTACATCATACTTACAACACCAGACTTGATTTCAAATCAAATAAACTTAAGCTCTTGTAAACACTGTTCAAGCCTACTAGGTCATTTTCACACAACTAACATCTACCACATTATTCATTATACCCACCTTGATCACCACCTACTGTTTTAACTTAGAGTCTAGTTCTAGCTATGAAGAACCACAACTTCACACAATATTCTTACATGCCAAACATCTTAAAACATTAATCCACCAAAACTTCATAACAGTAACGATCAATCACAATCCTACCATCTATCTTATTTAAAACCCATTAACACGTCCCCCTTCTACACAGCATTACTATCTACCCTATACAACTAAAATTAGGGCAAAGCTCTATAAGTCTCAATTAAACTCCCTTTACAATCTCAGGGGCATCTAATTCAACGACACTCTTCCACCAAGTACCTTCATCAATAAACTACACCTTCCTTGCTCACAACAAACACCGTCAACAACTCTTTTCATACTTCAAGCAATCACTAATTCACCTTAACTAATAACTCCTTCTCTACCTTTTACTAAACTAACACACAAAGATGTATCACTTTATTACTAACTCACTCT
>NW_025827631.1:0-2086 GCF_002878395.1 Capsicum annuum | reverse complement strand
TATCTTATGATGATTATTATGAAATCTTGATGTTTATGATTTTGGAAAGATGAATTTACATGTGTGGAGATATAAAGCATGAATCTTGAACGATATTTATCATCATTTTGATATTTGGGTTGTGAATTTCCATTGGAAATTATGTTTTTTTTAGAAAGTGTGTGTTATAAGCACATTGATGTTGAATAGTTGAGATATTTGAAATGATTTGACCTTTTGTTCTTAATGGAGTTGTTTTGAACTCGAGTGTGAAAGAAATCCACGACGTGGTTGATTTTGAGAGATGGGAAGCATGATGGCTCCCAATGTATATTTATATATTACTGAAATTGTTTTGTTGTGGATTGTCATTGAAATGATCTGAGCTAAGTCTGGGAGAAATCTTTAGCACTGAGTGGGAGGTATAAAGTGACCTTACTTCTCTAGAACTACGTGCCCCCGTAAGAGTGAGCCTGAGGCTGATTTATATAGTGATCACTAGTTTGTGTGGATTTGATATCGATAGTCCTACTCCGATGGCAAGGATAGGATAGCTCTCTCCAACATGGGTTGTACGTTGGACTCCGTGTAGTTCACATGGTTTATGTCGGTTATATGATCTCTCAGTGTGTGTGTGTTTCCTTGTGTCTATGGTGAATGGTGAAGTGATTTAAAAGTGGAGTTGTGAAAGTTATTCTTTCAAAAGATTTAAACGATATTGACATTATGATAATTGATATTCTTGATGAACTGAAAGTGATTGACAAATTATATGATGACTTCATGTGTTATTGTACTTATTTCATCCTCTTATAATTATGATGATTTTCTTTGGGCTATGTGAATCTTTCATACATCCTGCATATTTCTTATAAATATTTATGATGATGATGTTTATACAACTTAATACACCCCCAAATATTCGATTCTTTTCCATGGTACTGACCTACATCTTTGGATGTGGGCTGCATTTTCTCAGAATATAGGTTCAGGTGCTCAGTTCCAGGTTTGATAGTGATTCTTTGGGTACGCTATTCTACATCCTCTGTTGTGGTGACTCCTCATGTTCCGAGGACGTGGTGTCAGATGTTGGTTTTACGGAATTGTTTACATTTGATAACTGAGTATGAGTCAGTTGGGGCATGTCTCAATGGCTCACTGGTTTTATTGATTTTTTTAGAGGCTTGTCAGATTAGTATAAATGTTGGGAGTTGACTAATAAGTCGTATTTTATTGTCTTTCTGAAATTCTTTTATTCTTGGATGATGAATACTCTGTTGATATTTCAGGGTTATTTATGGAAACCCCATTGATTTGTGTTGAACTAAATGAAAATGGCTCAAAGGGTTAGCTTGGGGCTACTCATAGCCTCAAGCTCTGTGTAATGCTCTGGGACCCATTTTTTAGGGCGTTACAAACTTGGTATCAGAGCCTAAGGTTTTAAAGTGTCCTAGGGAGTCTGACAAGCTGCATTAAGTAGAGTCTTGATCATCGATGTGTAGCATGCTGCATCTATGAGCAAGAGGCTATAAGACGTTTTAGGAAAAAGTGTGATTCTTTCTTTTAGAAGTCTATCGTTTTTAAAGTGTCTCTCTTTGCTCTTGATTCGTGCTCTTCTCTTTTAGAAATATGACTCTACGACGAGCGAGAAGAAATAATAATGGTCAGCAACCTCAAACCGCTGATCCATTGAATGAAAATGTGTCTCATGCTGAATTTTGGGCAGCCTTTTAGGCACTGGACCAAGCTGTTACTGCAAATGTTCAGGCCAACCTGGCCCAGGCTCCAGAGCAGCAGGGAGGTAATTCAGCTGCTTCCAGGATCCGTGACTTCATGCGGATGAATTTATGGGAATTCTATGGGTCCAAGTTTGATGAGGATCCACGGTTGTTTTTAGAGGAGGTGCAAAAGATTACTCAAGTGATGCATGTATCTGAGCAGCATAGTGTAGAGTTGGCTGCGTATAGGTTAAAAGACCTTGCTTATGAATGGGTTGTTTCTTGGAGGTAAGGTAGAGGTGAGGGAGATATCCCTACAACTTGGTAAGAGTTCCAAGATGTATTCTCGGAAAAGTTTTTCCCTTTGGAGATGAGAGAGGGGAAGGTGG
>NW_025827630.1:0-1634 GCF_002878395.1 Capsicum annuum | reverse complement strand
CCTCCTTCGCTTTTACTAGTCTTTGCGAAAAGGGTAATGGCAGCATCTTTTTGTTCTCTAGTTCAGCAACTATTTCTTTCAAGTACTCATATTTTCTTGAACTTTTGGCAACACTATCATTTACTTATTGGGTTAACACATCAGCATCGACCTCCTTTGTTTCTTTGGGAGGCTCCACTTGAAGCTCTTTACCATTTCTCAAGGTGATTTTCATAACCTACTTTGAATTTTCTGTATCTGCTGGCAGCCCACCTTGTGGTATAACAATTAGTTCTTATGATAATTGGTCTATTTTAAACACTAAACTTCTTAAGGCCTCTTGATGATTCTTTAAGTCTGTAGAAAACTTTGTCTGATTAGCTACGATCCACTTTAACATCTCCTTCATATTGTTGGTTGAGTGACTGGGTTGGGCCTATGGTTGTAGGGCTTTCTAAGGCTGATTTGTTGGCTAGGTCTACCACTTCATGTTTTAGGCATTACCATAATTAGGCCTTTAATCATTTCTTACATACATCACAGATTCCATATTTGAAGCGCACATTGTTGTTGAATGGCTATTATTTTTGCATACCTTACACCAACCTATAGCTTGTTGGATAGCACTGACTGTGGTTGCAGTTTGTGCTACTCCCAGCTTCATATGTTGAATGATGTCTTAAATTAAATTCGAGAATTAAAAAATCTATGTTGATAAGGCTGTGAATTGGTCCACCTCCAAGACACCCGCAATTCTTTTTGTAGCACCTCTAAAATCAGAATGCCAATCTAGATTTCCTCATGCTATGCAGTTCATCAATGTGCTCAGCTCATCATAAGTCAATTCTAGTGCTTCTTCACCTGCATACGAATCTAGCAAAATCTTTGTATTGTGATTAATAGCTTCTACAAAAGTATGAACAAGTACCTCACTAGACTGTTGGTGGTGTGGAAACTCTCGAAGAAGTTCTTTGAAGTATTCCTAAGCATGATAGAGGTTTTTGTCAGGATTCTATTTAAAGCTAACTATCTTACTGTGAAGTCTCGCAGTTTTGCCTGATGCAAAAATTTTGATGAGAATCTTTCTAGCTAAGTCATCACATGATGTGATTGAATTATCCAGCTCCACATTCAACCACCTTTTAGATTTCTCCAAAAGTTAATAGGGAAACAATGTCATCCTCACATAATCTGGATTTGAGGAATTTTGGGGAGAAGGATTGCTTCTCTCTATGTTGATAGTAAAGTTATTCACATTTCGGGCTCTGTTCTATCAACTCCTAATCCCTTGCCAACTTATAAACTTAGAAACCTGTCTCCTACAAACACAAACACAAAAACAAAACTAAGCATAAAACCACCAAATAAATCTAAAAATAAAACTAAATTCAATAATTGCAAAAATACAAGTCCCTGATAATGATGCCAAAAACTTGATAGAAACCAGGTGCACACGCAAGTGTACGTGGTCTACCAAGTAATGTAGTGGCCTTCAAGAAAGTTGAGTTATCGATCCCACAGAGAATAGATTTAGCAAAGATTTTATTTCAGTTTACAATTAAGATTTAGATGATGTGAGGGTAACCAAATAAAATGTTTGGAGATTTTAAATTAACTAAAAAATTTGGAAAGTAAATGTCTTAAGACAATCAATA
>NW_025827629.1:0-1078 GCF_002878395.1 Capsicum annuum | reverse complement strand
TCATATCCAGTTACTTTTGGTATTGTATAGAAGTTAGTTATATGGCGGGGTTTGTCCCGACCTTAGTTAAACTCTGTGTATTATCTAGAGGCTTTGTAGACCTAATGTACAGTCAAGGTGGTGTTTTGTTAATACACGTGATGGCTCCAACGGCCAAGTATTGTATATACATATATATGTGTGCTCGAGCTTATACAGGTGATTATTTCTTTTTATATGCGATATGATGTTGTCTGAATTTTGGGTTGTCATAGAGGTATGCATGGAAAGTATAAGGTTATGAGCTGGTTCTCCCGGGCCTCCTCTGTTACGGGTGCCAGTCCGCCCCAATAGAATTTGAGGCGTGACAAAAGTGGTATCAGAGAATTTCGTCCTAGTGAGTCTACAAAGCCGTGCTAAGTAGAGTTTTGTTTATCGGTGTGTCGTGCACCGCATCTATAAACAGGAGGCTATGGACAATTAGGAATTGTTTCTTTTCTTCATGTCTTAGATCGTGCGATAGAGCCTATATTGTATATGAAGTCATAGTTGACCACTGAATCCGTTTGTTTCTCTTATTATAGTAATAATGTCGGTTACCAGAAGCAAGAATACCGGTAAGCAAGTAGATGTGGCTGCCGGAGAGGGTACAAGTAAGTCACCCACTATACCAGCTAATCAAAGTGAGGCTCTAGCTGAGCATGCATCAGAAACTTTCTCCACTCCGGAAGAAATAAGGGGGAGGAGAACTATATCCCCAGAGCCACCTATTAATGGTTTTGATCAAGATCTTAGAAATGCAGTGCAACTTTTGACTTGTATAGTTGGTGGGCAAGCTCAAGGGCAAGCCATTCCTACCACGGGTCCTAGTGGTACAGATAGGGCGGCTAGCCTTCGAACATAGGATTTTCTTAAAATGGATCCTCCCACTTTTACTGGATCAGATCTTAACGAGGACCCACAGGACTTTATTGATCAAATTCAAAGGGACTTAGATGTTATGCATGTAACAGGTAGAGAGACAGTGGAGTTAGCGGCGTATAGATTTAAAAGGGAGGCTATATATTAGTATGAGGACTGAAAACGATCTAGGGGTATT
>NW_025827628.1:0-4524 GCF_002878395.1 Capsicum annuum | reverse complement strand
GGGTGAAATTTTCAGATACACTAGGTCACCAACTTCAAACTCAAGGTCTCTCCTTCTAACATCCGCATATGACTTCTGATGACTCTGCGCAGTTTTCAACCTTTTCTTAATCAACTTAAATTTTTCCATAGCCTTAAATACCGAATCAGGACCACTCACAACCACTTCACCCACGTCAAGCCAACCTATGGGTGATCTATACTTCCTCTCTTATAAGGCTTCAAATAAAGCCATGCCAATACTAGAGTGGAAACTGTTATTATAAGCAAACTCTATCAACGGTAAGTGATCATCCCAACTTCCCTTAAAGTCAAGTGTACAAGCTCTCAACATATCCTCTAAGGTCTGGATGGTCCGCTCAGCCTAACCATCGGTCTGCAGATGAAAAACAGAATTCAAAAGCACTTGGGTACCAAGAACCTTCTGAAAAGCTTTCCAAAATTGCGAAGTGAACTGAGTACCCCTATCCAAAATGATAGACAAGGGAACTCCATGTAGTCTGACTAGCTCTCAGATATACAATCTAGCATAATCCTCAGCAATATATGAAATATGAACAGGAAAGAAATGAGCATACTTAGTCAACCTATCAACCACAACCCAAATGAAATCATGATGCCGTCGGGAAGGAGGTAAACCAATCACTAAGTCCATATTTATCTCTTCCCACTTCCAGGTAGGAATAGTAAACTCTTGCATCAAACCACCAGGTCTTCAGTGTTCAACCTTAAACTGTTGGCATATTGGACACTTAGCTACAAATGCTGCTATATCTTTCTTCATGCCACTCCACCAATAGATTTCACTTAAGTCTCGATACATCTTGGTGGCACTAGGATGAATAAAATATCGTGCCCCGTGCGCTTCAGCCATAATCCTCTGTCTCAGATCATCAACATTCAGGACACGCAATCTACCCTGTAATCTCAACACACCATCTCCCTCTTGGGAGAAAACCTCCACTTTTTGGTCCTTGACTGACTCCTTCAGTCAGACCAAACTAGCATCTAAGTATTGCTTTTCCTTCACTTCCGAAACCAAGAAGGATTCAGAACTACTCCGAACCCCTATACTACCTTCAGCAGAGTTAAAAACCCTAACCCCTAATCTAGCCAAACGATGTACATCACGAGCCAACTCTTTCTTACCTTTTACCACATGCGAAAGACTACCCATGGACACTCTACTTAGGGCATCCGCCATAACATTAGCCTTGACCGGATGGTACAACACACTTATATCATAGTCCATTAACAATTCTAACCATCGTCTCTGCCTAAGATTCAATTCTCTCTAGGTAAACACATACTGCAGACTTTTATGATCAGTGAAAACATCAACATGGACACCATACAAATAGTGTCTCCATATTTTCAAAGCAAACACAACAGCAGCCAACTCAAGGTCATGGGTGGGGTAATTTTTCTCATGGGGTTTCAACTGTCTAGAAGCATAAGCTATCACCTTACCCTTCTGCATCAATACGCAACCCAACCCAACTCTTAAAGCATCACAGTACACCAAAAAACCATCAACACCATGAGGCAAAGTCAAAACAGGGGATGAAGTGAGTTGAGTCTTCAACTCCTGAAAACTCTTCTCACAAGATTCAGACCACAAGAACATCACTTTCTTTTGGATCAACCAAGTCATAAGAGACGCTATAGAGGAGAAAACCTCAACAAAATGGCGGTAATAGCCAGCTAAACCCAAGAAACTTCAGATATCAGTCGAAGAAAGAGGTCTAGGCCAATTTCTAACAGCTTCGATCTTTTGGGGATCAACTTTAATACCCTCGAAAGAAATGATATGACCCAGAAAAGAAATTGACATTAGACAAAACTCACACTTACTGAACTTGGCAAATAACTTATGATCTCTAAGGGTTTGCAAGACAGTTCGGAGATGATCAGAATATTCATCCTTACTACAGGAGTACACTAGTATATCATCGATGAACACTATGACAAACATATCCAGATATGGTCTGAACACTTGATTCATGAGGTCCATCAAAGCTGCTGGGGCATTAGTTAACCCGAAAGACAGAAAAGCACGAATCAATAGCAGAGAGAGACACTTTAAGCACAATAGACTTCTGAAAGAAAGAATCACACTTTTTCCTAAAACGTCTTGTAATCTCTTGCTCATAGATATGGCGCGCTACACACCGATGATCAAGACTCTACTTAATGCAGCTTGTCAGACTCCCTAGGACACCTTATAACCTTAGGTTTTGATACTAAGTTTGTAACGCCCCAAAAAAGGGTCCCAGAGAGTCATACGGTGCTTGAGGCTACGAGTAGCCCCAAGCTAACCCTTTGAGCCATTTTCATTCAGTTTAACATGAATCAGTGGGGTTTCCATAAATAACCCTCAAATATCAACAGAGTAATCATCATCCAAATATAAAAGAATTTTAGAAAGATAACAAAATATGACTTATTAGTCAACTCCCAATATCTATCTAATCTGACAAGCCTCTAAGAAAATCAAAAAAACAAGCGGACCATTGAGACATGCCCCAACTGACTCATACTCAGTTATCAAATGTAAACAATTCCATGAAACTAACATCAGACATCACGTGCTCCGAACATGAGGACTCGCCACGATAGAGGATGTAGAACAGCGTGCCCAAAGAATCACTATCAAACCTGGAACTGAGCACCTGAACCTATATTCCGAGAAAATACAGCCCACATCTAAAGATATGGGTCAGTACCATGGAAAGGAACTGAGTATATGAGGGTGTATGCAGTTTTATAAATATCATCATCATAAATATTTATAAGAAGTATGCAGGATATATGAAAGACTCACATAGCCCGAAGAAAATCATCACAATCATGAGAGGATGAAATAATTACAATAACACATGTGAGTCATCATATAATTTGTCAATCACTTTCAGTTCATCAAGAATAACAATTCTCATAATGTAAGTATCATTTAAATCTTTCAAAAGAATTTCACAATTCCACTTTCAAATGACTTCACCATTCACCATAGACACAAGAAAACACACACATATTGGGTGATCCTACAACCGACATAAACCATGTGAGCTACATGGAGTCCAACGTACAACCTACGTTGGGGAGAGCCATCCTATCCTTGCCATTGGAGTAGAACTATCGATATCAAATCCACACAAACTAGTGATCACTATATAAATCAGCCTCAGGCTCACTCTTATGGAGGCACGTAGTTATAGGGAAGTAAGGTCACTTTATACCTCCCACTCGGTGCTAAAGATTTCTCCCGGACTTAGCTCAGATCTTTTCAAGGACAATCCACAACAAAACAATTTCAGTAATATATAAATATACCTCGGGAGCCATCATGCTTCCCATCTATCAAAATCAACCACATTGTGGATTTTGTTTCACACTTAAGTTCAAAACAACTCCATTAAGACCAAAAGGTCAAATCATTCAAAATATCTCAAATATTCAACATCAACGTGCTTATAACACACATTTTCTCAAAAAGAAAAACACAATTTCCAATGGGGATTCATGACCCAAATATCAAATCATGATAAATATCGTTCAAAATTCATGCTTTATATCTCCACACATGTAAATTCATCTTTTAAAATCATAAACTTCAAGATATCATAATAATCATCATAAGATATGGGTTCATGCTTCAAATTTGTAAAAATCAAATAAAAATCATGTCTTTGTAAATAAAATTGCTTTTGGGCATAAGAACGAAAGAGAGTTCTTGTTGAAAAACCCCACATACCTTGAATGATGAACTTTAGATCAATACTCATTTTTGAGATGTTAATCGTGCCTTTGAATGATGATTCTTGGAGTTCTTGAACTAGGAACTTGGAATCTTGAATAAATTTGCAGAATTAATGGTGAACTTTGGAAGTTCTTGAAGTTCTTGAACTAGGAACTTAGAATCTTGAATAAATTTACAGAGTTAATGGTGAACTTTGGAGGTTCTTGAAGTTTGATGTAGGAGCTTAGGGTTTTCTTTTTAAGGGAATTTGATGAAACATAACATATAATGCTTCTAATGGGCCTTAATATAGGGTTTGGACAGATTTTGGGTGAGGGGGAATGACCAAAACGCCCCTAAAAATCAAATAATTCTCGAATCTGTCCATTGGTGGACTGTTTTGATAGTCTGAAGTAGATCAACCATAACATTTTCCTACGACACCCAAATTGGATGAAACTAATTTCATTAGAAAGAGGATTCTCATATCTTTCCGTTCATATATAGTATCTCACCTAGATCATTGTGTACGAGGAGTTATGATCATTTGAAGTTGATCCAAAAATTCACTTTTGATAGGCTGAAGTAGATCGATCATAATATTTTGCTCCGATCGACAAATTGGATGAAACCAATTTAATTGGAAAGAGGACTCGCAGAGATTTCCATAGATATATAGTAGATCAATTACATCATTATGTACAAGGAGTTATGATCATTTAAAATTGGAGCAAAAAATACGCCAGGCCTCAGTACTTTTTTTTGCATGTTTTACTATTTACTACT
>NW_025827627.1:0-2377 GCF_002878395.1 Capsicum annuum | reverse complement strand
TATTCTAAACTATCTATTTGTGATTCTAAATTTGATATTTCATCTTTTTGTGCATTTATTGAGTTTTTACTAACTCCGGTGAATATATTATAATGTAGTCTTTCTATTCTTATTTTTAATTCTTCACGTTTTTTTAGAAATAATTTATTTTAATTCTTTCTATTTTTGTACTTTATTCATTTAAACCATATTTATAATATTTTAATGGGTATCTAAATTTGATTTTATCATAATTAGGTGGTATGTGTCTCATTCTTCTAGATTTTAAATAGATTATTAATTTTGCTTCAATACTAGATATTAAGGTAATTAGGTAGGCTAATCTTTGTGGGTTTTCTTTTGTTTTATTCAGACTTATATATTCTGAATAATTACTGATTAAAGATTCTTTAATTTTTCTAAAAGCATCTCTGTTTTTAAATGGTCTTCTCATAATTAATCAATATAAATTAATCTCAAGTAAATCTAATCTAAATTTAAACATATATGCTACTTCAGCATTATTTAAATAACTGGGCTTTGATACCAATATTTGTAGGGGGTGCGGATTATGGGCGGGAACTTTACTAGGAAATAAATACTTATTCCAAGTCCTAATTAACCAACCAAATTTATGTAATAAGAACTTTAAAATAAAAAAAGATTAAACAATTTATTTTCTAAAATTTCAAGATATCATGAGTTTGAAAGACATGACATCGGCATGAATCGCGAAGAGCGCAAACAAATTAAGAAATACTAACATAATATCATAATAGCATGAAAGGAAGTTGCCTAATGCACATCGTGTGGTTTTTGAATCTACTTTATTTGAACTAAATTATGTTTTTAATATTCAAGATTTAAAATAAACTAGTTCAAACACTTAAGCCTATAAAATAGAAATAGAAAATTATTTTACACTATAAATATTGTGTGAAAAAATCTTGTTCATTACAAAAATAATTGTTAGAAAGTTATAAATGTATTACCATATATAGTGAATGTTTATTTATGACAAAATCAGAAATCTCAAAATTAGGGGAGAAGATAGTGACATCAAAAGAGAAATTTTGTGAAAAAATCTATCACTATTTCATCTTGATCCACGTGCTTTTATTTGTGATCAAAAAGTACAAAAGATTATTCATCTGTAGAAAATTATAAATCAAATGCCAAGCGTATTTATAGATTTAAAGAGGATCACCAAAATACATATTGCTATAGAGAATGTCCTAATTCGAGTTGATGTCCCTAAAGGACCATTCACTGATGTCATAGATAATGATTCCAAAGTACGCTTGAAGTGTGGTAGATCATTGGGTTCTAAGGATTGAAATCCTAGAAAAAGAAAAATAAATACGAAAGATTCTCATATGAAAGTTCAAAATTTGAGTAATTTTGATATTCCTGAAGGAATCAATGATCCTGAGACTCAAGAAAATGAGGAACTATCCATAAACTCAAGTGCTGTGTGAAATAATTTGAATCGTTTGAAATAATCATGACTTATGTCTTTGTATACAATGTTACAATAAAAATCATACAAGATATCAAGGAACTTAAACCACAATCTGTCACAGAATGTTGACAAAGAAATAAATGGACAAAATGACAGGAAGTAATTCAATCAAAATTGAATTCACTTTTTAAACGTGAAGTTTTTGGACCTATAGCTCAAATACCTAATTGTGTTAAGACTATTGGATATAAATGGGTCTTTGTGTGAAAGAAAATAATGAAAATAAAATACAAAGGTATAAGGCATGCCTTGTTGCATAAGAATTCTCAGAATGACCTGGTGTCGATTATGAAGAGACATATTCACCAATTATGAATGCAATATCATTGAATTATCTTATTAATTTCATTGTCCATTTTAGACTAGAAATACATCTGATGGATGTAGTTACAATCTATCTATACGGATCACTTAATATTGAGATATACTTGAAAGTTCCCAAAGAATTTAAAATGCTGGAAGCATATAGTTCAAAGTCTCAAAAAATATATTTTATTACATTATTTTGAAGCAATCTGGACGTATGTGGTATAACCCTCTTAATGAATATTTATCCAAGGAAGGTTATATGAGTGATTAAATTTGCCCATTTGTTTCTATAAAGAAAATAACATTGGAGTTTGTTGTATTTGATGTCTATGTCGATGGCATAAACCTTATTGGAACTTCAATAGTGCTTCAAAAAACAATTGATTATTTAAAGAAAGCATTTGAGGTGAAAGATCTTGTAAGGACAAATTATGCCTTCATTTTCAAATTGAGTATTTGATAAATGATATCTTTGTCCATCAATTTACCTACGTAAAAAAGGTGTTGAAAAGATGTTATATGGATGATGCATATTCATTAAGTACTTTGATGGTTGTTCGATCACTT
>NW_025827626.1:0-1431 GCF_002878395.1 Capsicum annuum | reverse complement strand
TTGTAGATAAGTAATCCGAAAAGATGGGAAGTCCATTTGGGACTAGTATTGAAGGTTGACAGTCAGGTATGTAAAGCAAACTCTATACCATATCTTTGGCATGAAAGTGAACCATTGTTCTATTAAGAAAGTTTCCAAAGTTATTGAATAACATGTGATCCAGAATGGTTTTGTATGATGTCCTACGCTACCAATGAACTTGTTTCCACCCTACAACATGTTAAGACATTCCAATACTTACTTGTCTTCCAAATCTTACATGTTTATTGCACTAATGAATGTCAGAAGGTATCCGGTTACTCAAAGAAGATCCATGTGCTATTAATGACTCCAAAACGTTTCATTGATATACCAATAAGTTCCTAGTTTATTGCTATGGCATTGATGACTCCAAAACACTTCATTGATGTGTGAATGAGTTCTTACTTCATTGTTATTGGATTGATGGTCTATTTATATGTCTCTTATTGATGTATCATTGTTTCAAAGTATCAAAAATGTTGTGGCGACCGAAATAAAGATCTCAAAGATTAATTGAACTAACTGATGGAAGTTCTCTCTTATCGGGTGGTATCCCAGGAGATAAGCCTATCATGGGTCGATCCCTATTTATGTGTTTACGGGTGGTATCCCAGGGGCATAAACCTATCATGGGTCGATCCCAGTTAATATGTACTGGAGGCAGCCTAATGGTCACAGTACAGTACGGTAATGATTACAAAGATGATAAGAATGAAGGTAAAGTGAGTGAATAAATACAATGTACAGGTTTTCACAAGTTCTAATAAGTGTGGTCCACTCCTATTACGATTTATTCACTTGTTTCTGATTTCTATTGAGCTCCTATATCATATGTGATTATCTATAGCTTTACATACTTAGTACATATTTTGTACCGACGTCCCCCATGGGGGACCTGCATTTCATACTGCATGCACAGGTACCTCAGCTCATACACCGCACAAGTAGAAGCCAGGATATCCAGCTACTTTTGGTGAGCTCCAATTTGCTTCGGGGCTTTTCGTGTCATATCCAGTCACTTTTGGTATTGTATAGAAATTAGTTATATGGTGGGGTGTTTCCCGAACATAGTTAAACTCTGTGTATTGTCTAGAGGCTTTGTAGACCTAATGTACAGTCAAGGTGGTATTTTGTTAATAAACGTGACGGCTCCAACGGCCAAGTATTGTATATACATATATATGTGTGCTCGAGCTTATACCGGTGATTATTTCCTTTTATATGCGACATGATGCTGTCCGAATTTCAAGTTGTCATAGAGGTATGCATGGGAAGTATAAGGTTATGAGCTGGTTCTCCCGGGTCTCCTCAGTTATGGATGCTAGTCCGCCCCAATAGGATTTGAGGTGTGACATTATCCTTGGAAAAGGGTACTTATTCTTTATTGTCACTTTATTCAACTATCAGTAA
>NW_025827625.1:0-1025 GCF_002878395.1 Capsicum annuum | reverse complement strand
ATTTAAAGGTACTTGAGACATCAACCCATATTAGGGATATAGAATTTCCAATATCAATTATAAATTCATAATAAGGAAATAGTGGAATGATAGTATAAATCAAGGCTTAACAAATTAAATCATCATACTCTCATAATCAAATACTTTTTGGACATAATTCCATCTCAACATCATACACATATCGGATGACATAATCCCATAGCTCATGAGCAATAATATAAAATATAAAACCATGTTTCCAATTCATGGTAAAACATGTAAAATCTCATGTCAATGTAATTCAACAAAAATACCGGGCACAAGATCAAAAGGATAATCTTGTTCAAAGCCCCACATACCTAAAAATGGAAGATGAATATGAACTTCTGACTCCAGAAATTTATTCACGAAAATAAATGGTGCTTCTCGAAGCCTTTAACATGATCAACTCGAATCTCAATTCAATTTGAAATTTCTACAGTTTAATCAAGAGACATAGAAGGATGAAATTTGGAATAGTAGGGTTGGGGTTTGAGCCTTAGGAAATTTTGGATAAAAATGAGCTATTGAATGCTCTTAATAGACTTAAATCCATGGTTTACCCTGATGGATTGGAGTGGAAATGATCAAAATACCCTTAAAAATCAAATAATGTCAAATCTGTCCTTTGGTGGACTATTTTGATAGGCCGAAGTAGATCGACCATAACATTTTTATCCGAAGGCCAAATTGGATGAAACCAATTTCATTGCAAAGAGGACTCTCAGAGATTTCTGTTGATATATAGTAGCTCACCCAGATCATTATGTACAAGGAGTTATGATCATTTGAATTTGACCCTAAAATTCGCCGGCCCTCAGTATTTTTTTCCTGCACATTTACTGTTCACCATTATTCACGGGTAGACCGAAATGATCATAACTCATCGCTTGAGTGTCCATTTTGGATGATCCACATATCATTGGAAAGCTTATTTCATACTCTACGCGATGACGGATCACATATCCAGAAATTCCACACAGAAAAATTATTAATCACGATAAAGA
>NW_025827624.1:0-1085 GCF_002878395.1 Capsicum annuum | reverse complement strand
TACATTCTTGGAGAAAATAAATATTTTTGCTATTGTAGATGACTACTCAAAGTTTATTTGCACTTTATCCTTGAAAAGTAAGGTTGAAACTCTACAAATGTTCACTAACTTTGCCAAAAAAAATTAGGTAATGATGGGGGCTAAGATTATTATCATTAGATCATATTGAGGGACAATGTTTAGCACCGAATCATCTGTACATTATTCTATCAAATGGAGTACCAAGTTGTTGATATCTTTACTAAATCTCTTTGGAGGAAAATTATTGAAAGTATTAGGACACGACTTGATCTAATCAGATTTCACTAATTCAACTCCCATGTCATGGCTATGAAAGAAAGGTAGGTACGTAGGTCCAACCATATGCAGTGTTTAACTCAATCTTGGTATCATTGTAGGTACACATATATGTAGAACACACTATTTGTCTAAATAAGAGATATTATTTACAATGATACAAGGGCTTAATCAAGCAGATCAATGAGAGATTTGGTCTTTCTTACAATTTAGTGTCCATATCTTAGTTTTGGAAAATAATATTTTTCACATTTACCCGATCATTTTTCCCACCTCTTACTTAAAATGCTATTAATTCCTACTTATAAAAAAATGCCATCTGTCCTTCTAGAGTAGAACACTCTACTTACACCCCATTTTATCCTGGTCTGATCTGTTTGTTAAACATTTCATACAAATTTTCTAACACCTTTTCTTAATACCAAAAAGCCTCTTCTCATTCTATTCCTTACTTCTATTCTCAATGATTTCTCACTGATATTTATCTTTTCAAGCACTATTCAAGATGTTTCCTAATAAATTATCTCTACTATGCCATCTAAATTTATTACTACTTTTTTCCCCAATCTTATTTTAAAAAACACAAACTTTTGATACTTCCTTTCCTATTACAGTCCCTTAAAATTCATCAAAAGAAGACCATGGATAGATATGGTTAAAGTGAATACTAAGGATTAAGGACTTAAACTTTTAAGTTAAACTATGGTGAAAAGGGTGGTTTTGAATAAGACAGATTAAGAAACTGTGACATATTATGCTGATAATAATATCACAAAAGAACCTCATAT
>NW_025827623.1:0-2880 GCF_002878395.1 Capsicum annuum | reverse complement strand
TTATCTTGAATTCTCGTGGTTGCAAACATAGAGGATATGCCTTAAAACACAACTTGTTCGAAAGAAAGGTTGATGTTCGGAAAAGAGAGTAGTGACAAGAAAATAGGATTTCCAACCCCTATTTCATATGTTAATTCCTTAACAGGATTAACTACTTGGAGATTTCGTATTGTTTTTTGTAAACGCTTCTGATTCGAGAGAACTAAAGTGAATTAGTCCTTGATGGTTGAGAAACACTAGGATTATGTTATTAAATACAATATGTTTCACAGTAAGCACGATGCATGTATGAATTCATAAAGCCCATAGTTAGAAAGTATTGAAAACTACAAGGTGCACATAACCCTACGTTGCTATTTCTCTGAATTTGAATACTACTACACATATTTCATCTTGTTAAACTGAAACCATTAATTAGCACTATATTCCCTGTGGGATTCGACCCCAACCTAGTTGGGTTATTTATTTAACAACGACTGCTTACTCTCTCATAAGAGCTCGGCCATGCGATAAGGTTCTATAGAAATAGGTCGAGTGCTAGGCTCGAGGTCAACAACAAACACAATCTTACAAATAGGGGTAACACCAAGCAGGTCGATCGAAAACACATCCAGTATCTCATAAACAACAAAAACAAAGTCAAGCAGTAGAATCTCCACACGAGTATCACAAATATAAGTGAGATAAGACTCACGACCACTTAATATAAGTCTACTAGCACAAACATAAGAAATAATACCCAATATCTCATGGCTAATCGCTCTCTGCTACACGATTGGGGGTACACTCGGCATTGCTAAGGTAATGCTCTTGGTAAAATAATCCATGATCGAATGATAGTGGGATCACCATTCCATGCCCAAAATCACATCAAATCCAGCATATCTAGAATAATAAGATCAGCACAAGTACCAACATCTCTAACTGTCACAACATATGATATGAATACTCGATCCACTACTAAATAATCACCCATGGGAGTACATAAATTCAATGGCACAAATAATAAATAACTAGAAAACTCCAATCATGGTGCATAATAAGCAGATATATAAGAATAAGTGAATCTCGAATCAAATAAAGCAAGATTCGACTTGCAGCACACTAAAATCATACCTGTAAATACAGCATTCGAAGTCTCGAGTCTAGCAAGTATTGCATATATATGACAATGCCCGCCACCTGGTTGGGCACTTCACCGACCTCCTATCCTATCTACCTGAGTACCATCTCGAGCACCTCGATAACCACATTTGCGACCATGAGAACCACTTCTACCTATGGGATGAACTGCTCTAATAGAAGAAGCACAACAACCATCACCCCACAACTAGCCAAATCTGATAAATAGTGATTAGGAAGTCCATAAGTAAAACATGAAACATGAGAAGAACAAGAACCAATAAATGTGGTTGAACTAGAATAATCACCATGTCTAGAATGACCCAAAAATTAACCTCTCAAAGACTAATCACCGCCCTTACCAGAGCGATAAATAGTAATAGAATGACCTCGACCAGTAGTCTGAAGAGCTTCCTAAACTAGCCAACTAGGCTGACTCTGAGGGTAAAAAGATGGACGCGAAGAATACCCAACATGAGAACTACTACCTCTGAATCGGGAACTACTACGGCTCCTACCAAATCTACCCTAAAACCTAGGCCTTTATCATGACCCTCGTGGTCATTTCCTACATCACCCTAGCATAATCTAAAACCTCAATAAAATTCCTATCCACAGCAACTAGACTTTGAGTAGCCATACGAATAAGGAGTTTCAACCCTCTAACAAAGCAACAAACTCTCTCATACTCAGTGTCCAAAATAGAAGTTGCATGTCTGGCCAACTTATGGAAATAGACCTTATGCTCAGTATCTATTATGGATCCCTACTCCAATCGGGAGGACTAATCGCTCAGTCGATCACTAAGGTTGTGCGGCATATACTTCTCTAAGAACATCTCTGAGAACTGAGTCCATGACAAGGAAGAATATCCAGCTGGTCTAGAATCCATGTAACCTCTCTACCAATGATGAGCAGAAAAATCCAATTGAAATGTAGTATAATGCACACCACTAGTCTTAACAATGCCTAAGCCATGAAACCTATCCTCACAAGTAGTCAAAAACTTATATGCATCCTCGACTGGAGCATTAGAAAATATAGGTGTATCAAACCATGAGAATCTACCCAACATCTTTACTCCTTAGAAGAAATAGCAAGCTAGGTCACAACTGCCAAAATATCTACCGTCTGAACAACTGCTGGTGAAGGAAGAACCTCAACATTGAGAGTAGAAGCTATAGGTTACACCCATACCTCAGTAGCACTCTAACCGGTAGACTGTGCACCATCAAATGACACACCACCAATAATACCCAATAATGGAATCAAGGCATCTCTGAGCAATGAAGAAGGAATAAAACCTAGTGGATCCTGGGATGGTCCCTAGCCCACCGCTGACTGTGGTGGAGTAATCTCTGGCTTAAATAGAGGAATAAGATATAGGTAAGGCGGCCTATCCTGGTTCCTAGCTAGGGACATATCACATAGTTATCCTTGACTTCTAGGTCATCCACAAATAGGAATAGGATCCCCAGGCTCTGCCTCGGGACCCTCATCTCTCATAGAGGTAGCACATGCCCTGGGCATCTGCGAAAGAGTAAAATTAAGGTATATTTTACAAACCAAATTACAGTTACTTATTCATGCATGTATTCTCATGTTCATGTTATACAGTCAGTATTGTTCATGCATATGAACCCTTTGCATTCAGCCTATCTCACTAACATACTAGTAAATTTAATCATACTTATGCATTTGTGCTATGGTATTTTATACCATAGGTTCAGAAGTACGAGCTCTAGAGCATCAATAGCA